>NW_003546975.1:0-40694 GCF_000090795.2 Amphimedon queenslandica | reverse complement strand
CCCTATCTTTATTGACTACTTGTTTCATATTACCTTATCAACTCAAGCCAGTGATTTGGCTGGGGAGTTTGCTTTCTCCGTTTGATCTTCTATTTTCATTAGTACACAACTTATTTTGTGCTTTCATTATCTACTGGTATAAATTGAATAACAAGGACATTTTGTAATGTCCCAATTGGTACAAGCCTATACAAAAGTACCTCTGAAATGAGGACACCTCTGTATTAAGGACAGGTGGTGTGGGCCCAATGGTGTCCTTAATAAAGAGGCTACACTGTACATGTATTAAGGACAGGTAGTGTGGACCCAATGGTGTCCTTAATAAAGAGGCTACACTGTACATGTATTAAGGACAGGTAGTGTGGGCCCAATGGTGTCCTTAATAAAGAGGCTACACTGTACATGTATTAAGGACAGGTAGTGTGGACCCAATGGTGTCCTTAATAAAGAGGCTACACTGTACATGTATTAAGGACAGGTAGTGTGGGCCCAATGGTGTCCTTAATAAAGAGGCTACACTGTACATGTATTAAGGACAGGTAGTGTGGACCCAATGGTGTCCTTAATAAAGAGGCTACACTGTACATGTATTAAGGACAGGTAGTGTGGACCCAATGGTGTCCTTAATAAAGAGGCTACACTGTACATGTATTAAGGACAGGTAGTGTGGGCCCAAAGAGGCTACACTGTACAATCATGTTTGTCTCTGTGTGGTTGTATTCAGTTGCTGAAATTTGAATTAATTGTTTTGTTGTGTCCTTGTGGTTGTATCTTATCTAAGTGGTTTCTCTTGTCTATATCAATGTCTGTCTATCTCTTTACTCTCTTCTCCCTCCCTCTCCCTTCCTCTCTCCCTCCCTCTCTCTCCCTCCCTCCCTCCCTCTTCCTCTCTCCCTCCCTCCCTCCCTCTCTCTTCCTCCCTCCCTCCCTCTCTCTCCCTCCCTCCCTCCCTCTTCCTCTCTCCCTCCCTCCCTTTCTCCCTTCCTCCCTCTGCTTCCTCTTAAACAACCTCATGACCGCATTACTGCTTACTTCATTTCTTAATATAGCCTTCTTATTGTCAAACACCTTGATTAGTCCAGCTATACTGTACGTGTTGTTTTTGTTTGGATGCTGTCATGTGCCTAATATATGTAACTATGTGTCCTGTTTACTCTCTCAATGATATAACAACAATATCCACTTTCTTCATGTAACCATACACAGTGTCTTTTTTGAATCAATTACGTAACTGCCCCCTCTCTCTCCTATTTTTCCACCATTTTATCTTCTCCATTATTATTATTATTTTCTTATTCAGCCTATTATCACATTGTGTACATGATATGCCAGTACACTTTGTGTCCAGTCCATTATTGACTCTATTAAATCTTTATCTGATAAGAAAGTTTGCAAATAACCAAAGCAAGGAATTCCACTTATACTGTCTGCGTGATTACTCCTAATACCCTTCAGTGACTAGTGTCTACATGCACTGGATTCTTTTTAAATTAAATCATACCTTTATAATAAAGAAATGCAACAAGCATGTACATGTACTTGCATGTACATGTACTTAGGCTCATTATTATCTAAAGGAGACTTCTTGACTGCTTCTCAGCAGCTCCTTGCACACCTGCACTAGCCTGGCATCAAGTAAATATTTCCAAACAGCTAGATCCTTTGAAGTATAGTTTTGTGTAATTTCAAGTTAGAGCTTGTGTCTGCCATATGTATCTATTCTTAGATCTGAGGCTGTCTTTACTATCTCTGTTTATTTTGTAAGCTCTTTTGATAGTGTTTCACTGCTAATGATAGCGACAGTTTACTTTACTGCCTCTCTCTCTTTCACTTAGTGGCATTGCCATGGTAACGAGAGAGAGAGAGAGAGAGAGAGGGAGAGTGTTGTGCGGATGAGAGGAAGTTGTGTTAGAGTAGTGTCGTGAGTATAACTGGAATGATGATAAGAGGCTCTGGTGTATAAGCACTATATGACATCACCAGCCAGTGAAACTTAATAAGAAATGAAGTAACTTTAAGACACATCAGCTTATTCTTTATCTAAGTATAAATCAAGGTACATTTCACATTAAACATGGTTGCTGCATAGGGGCAAGTGTTAGCTGTAAACTAATGGTGGATCACATTTGTCAACATTGAACAAGTTATTGTTGTGTATTGGGAAGTAGCTCTTCAAGTGTTGAGTGTTTGCTTGTGAATTTCTTTTACTGATAATGGGCCAGTGAAAGGGATAGATGGGCAGTGTAGACTAACCATCAGACTGAGGAGACATTCACTGATAATTTCAATTCTTATATTTTGTTATTTGTCTGCCAAGACAGACAGTGTTCAGTTGGCATGGACACCTACAGATCACTCTCTACATCATCCCACTTAGCACCATCAACTCCCTTTGCTGTCACTATTAGCCCAGAATATAAGAACACAACTTATGTTGTGTATGTCTGTCCTTGTGGGTTGGGGATTAATTATGAGGACAGACATTATGTCATCCAATGCACTTGAGAGATTACAATCATCTCTGTCTCAGTTTAACACAATAAATTAAACTCTCTTCCTTTCTCTCTCCCTAATGTCCCCTAGAGCACAGTAAAGAAAGCCATGACTGAGTTCAAGAGGACACACTATGACAACTGGAGGGAGCATAAGCTCAAGTTTACCGAAGACCAGCTGTCAAGCCTCTCTGACTTATTGCTGTCCCCATCTTATTACGTTTAATTACATGTACTTGAAGATTAGAAATATTTGAAGATCAGAACTAATAATATAAAAACTTGCAAATAAAACTTATTTTAAATATTTTGCTAATTATAGTCTAGTGGTATCATTTTTGAATATTATTACTATTAATTTATTGGTTTTACTTCCTTCCACATAATTAAGAAAGTTTGTCCCCAGGAAACTCACATAATCATGACAAGAGGTCACACGTTCATTAATGGGCACTAATAATCCTATTAGTATTATAACTGGTCATTATTCTAGTGGGTATTAATGCCAGCACTGGATATACTAGCATCCTCATGTGCCTGACTACTCCTGATTGTTATTGGATTAAGGTCCACTGGTGATTACATCATGTGACAATACACAAAGACCCAATGTTACCTACCACCTGCTTGTTATATGTGTACGTCCTGTGACATATTAATAAAATAATAATGACTGACGTCCATTAAGAGAGGCTATACTGCAGTACTGTAACTTTAAGTTGCACTCTTTAATGACAATATGTAGGATGATGAGTGTGGTGCATGGTACAGTTCACTGTATGGGCATTAACACCTTCATGTGATTTGAATGCTGCATCCCACTTCTCCTTAATAAGTATGTTGTTATCATTGGCGTTATGTAAGGACACTTGGCGGTACAAGCTCAGCTTGTTAGAACAGCTGATGGCAGTTGATTCTTCAACAAGAAACATCCTCATTGGCCTGCCTTGTGTTAGAAACTGGCTTTGTTGGACAAGATTAGTCGCTTTTCATTAATTTTTTTATGATTTGTAAGTTTATACCAAATCTTGTGTTTGTTAATAATAATAATAATAATATTGATTATTATGGATGGGATAATAGTGCAATGAAATGAAAAGCAAAAATTAATATAATACAGAATGTGGATATGCATAGTGGATAATAGTGTCATTAATGATAATGATACACACACAGAGTTTTCAAACACAGACAATGGACACTTTGAATCAGAGGAGATCCTCTTTCATCAAGATCACACGATTTAAACACACGGGCACACAAAATGAAGACAGACACTATTTCTTATAAAGAAATGTTACTGTGTCTTGAGGAAATCGTTGGATAGGTAGGGTAATGCCCACTCATTCTGTGAGCACTGTTCCCGCTTACGACACTCGAGTTAGACCCGATTCTTCTCAACTCCAATTGAGAGTGACGTGGTGATTGTAGAACTCGTGGCGAATAAGGTTTTGGTGATTGTAAAGGAGGAGTGCTGACTGGTGACGTGTTCTTGGGATCTGGCATTGCAAAGAATTTCTCGGAGAACATTTGAAGTTGAGCGACGGCTTGAGTCCTTAGGGAAGTGAGTTTTTCATTGTCGGCCTCGAGTTGGGCAACTTTGCTCTCTAGGGCTTTCCTTTTTTGAGACTCAGAGGACAATAGTTCTTCCATTCTTTGGAGCTTTTCTTCCATCAGTGCTAGTTTGTCAAGAAACTGGCTACTATGATAGAGAGAGAGAGAGAGAAAGATGGTTAATATTCATCAAATTGAGTGAGAATGAGTGACAAAATGTTGTTTTTATCTACACAGTCAGGCCGACTGCTTGTGTGTTCGTGTGTGTAAGACTTACTTTGAATGGCCGTTCATGTTTCTTCCTGTCCTGCTGTCGAAATGACCGCTTAATGAAGAGTTGTCCTGTAGGCAGAAATAAGAGAGAGAGAAGGTTAACAACTGAACACGAGGCAATAGAACAACCACACAGTATCGACGGACCGCCCCTCCTCTGTCTCTCTTTCACTTTGTCACAAGCTCTTACCTTGCAAAGGTCCCCGAAGCAATCCATGGAAACTCCAGAGTCCCCGCTTACGGAGTTCTTCCTCGACACTGGCGAGTTAGTGGCTGATAGAGCTAGTGGGGAGACTCCACGTTCATCAGAATTGCTGCTTGTTGAGGAGAGATCCATTTCTTCGCTGTAGCAAGAGTCTTTCGAGTCTCTCCTTGTTAGTATTTTAATGTTGCTGCTTGTCTCGACTAATAGGGTCGTGGACATATTACTCTTTCTATTGGATCAGTCTTTAAAACTGTTTGCTTGCTTGCTAGTTGCTTCTGGTGACTAGTAGCTCTTGGCTGCTTTCTCTTTACACCTTTTGCAAAGCTTGTCAAAATTCAAACTGAGGGAGGCGAGAGATACGTCTCCTTTATATACCTACTCCAGTTTGATTTTCATTTCCTTCCTATGGAGTTATGGAGCAAGCAAAATTAATAAAAGAGCTGACCAGTGACGTCATAATTGAGCCACACCTCCAGAATTTTTCCAACTATTTTTGGCAGTTTTTATTATCAAAGTGTCATTGTCCTTCAGTTTATACAAGAGAACAAAGAAAGTTTGTTCATGCAATATTGGCTTGCATTAGAATTTATTTTAATTGGTGCCAGTGGGCAATGCTAGAATAGCTGAATAACACATCTCATTATATAGAGCACATGTTTTTTAGTAGGAAAACTTTACAAGAGATAAAAGAATTAATATCATGTCTAAAAACTACCAGTACATGCCTTTAAGACTCTTGTAGTACTTCTTACAACTTAAAAAACCACAACAGAGTGGCCATGATGTAATGTGAATACCCAAGAGCAAGCAGAGGCTGCATATAATTAGAGTAAAAAACACTTTATGGGAATCATCCAAAATTAACACTAAAGAATGTCTGCTGTACTTTTTAGAGTAAAAATTTATGATGAGAATTGTGGGGTAACCGGAAGTAGATCGACAAACCGGAAGTAGATCGCCAAACCGGAAACAGCCAATTAATAAACACAATTAAGCTGTTTACTTTCCAAAGCTATTCTGTAAAATTTATTTTTTTAATATCATAGCAGCTATTTACAGCTATAGTGTTTGCAAATAATAAGTTTAAACAGACAACATCATACTCATTAAATGAAACTGTTGATAGGTCAAAAATCATGTATATAAATTATAATAGTAATAATAATAATAATGAGACTCTTTTATTCTTCTTTATTATTAGTCTCTTCTTAATTGTATCTATCATTTCTTCATTTTGTTTTTTTTCTCATAGGGCCTTCCTTCTCCTTTCCCTTTTTTGTTTTTCTCTAATATTTTTATAATAATAATAATAATAATAATAATAATAATAATAATAATAATAATAATAATAATAGTTGAGGGTAATCATGGTGATAGATAGATAGATAGATATGAATCGCAACAGTGAGAAATGATCAATAAAATAGACAAAACAATTATAATAATAATCATATATATATAATAGGAATGAGTGATTGTTGATTAAATGACACAAGACAATGTTATCAATAGAAGTCTAAAGTATTAAGGAAGATATGGAGTGATGATAGTAGTTAAGACATATCACGTCTTGACTGAAGTTGCTGTATCTTATTGTTGAAGATCTCATCCTCGCGGTCGCTGTCCGTCTGCTTGAAAAACCTTCTCAAAAGAACGGAATTAACCACCTCAGGACTCATGGAGAGCAACCCCTACACATATAAAAGGAACAGAAAGAAAGAATGATAATTAGAAAGAGGAACATTTTAAATCAATTTTCCTAGAAATTGTTGAATGTTTATACTATATGACATAATATTGCTAGACTAATGTGATTAACAGATGACAGTTTTATTTCCTCTCATTGTTCAGACAAGGTAACTGGTCCATAACACATGACATCATGTCTCTGACTGTACTTTGAAACTGACCATCAAAGAAAATATTATAATAACATATGAAAAACATAGCCCCTAGGCCTTCATTCTTTCTCTCTCTCTCTCTCTCTCTCTCTCTCTCTCTCTCTCTCTCTCTCTCTCTCTCTCTCTCTCTCTTCCTCTCCATCAAAAGGTAAACTATCAAAGAGTATATTTTGTTTCGAACAAACAAAACTATAATCATTTCATTTATAGACTAAGTCTTCTTTGTTCTTTAACAAAGACAACTCTTTTGATCTTAACTCAAAAGCGCACGTACACATACATTACAGCCATTGTGTATCCACCTTTTTACATCTCTGCTACTTTAAAGAGAACAAGCTATACAAATTTGGAAAATGTTCCGTATAAATTATGTCAAAGGAAAAAAAACAAAGTATGGTATATCATAAAGTTGAACAAACACACTAAAACAAACAGCTGCTAATGTGGTGTGCATTATTTAGAATATGGCATCCAAATATAGCAATACTTGAGATACCGGTATGGAAACAACTAACACACCTCATGTAGTTAGGAAAATAGTCACTAAAAAATGTAAATAAAAGTGAGGTAAACATGTCCAAACAACTGTCATCAATGTATACACATTCTTGGAAAAGAACATGGGCTAGCTATAGTACAGGGTTTTTCAAAATTGGCTTATTTTTAAATGGCCGTAACTCAAAAAATTTAAGTCGGAATCAGCTCAAACTTTCTACACAGCATAAGTACATCAATATGTATCAGAAAATGTAATAAAAATTGGGGGTGATTTCGGAGCCATTTTTTGGAAAAAAGCATAGACTATAGAAATTAACCAAAACTTTAATCAATATCCATCCCATGTCACATGAGACTGTAAACAAAACATTAATTAATGGGCACATGATAAAGAAGGCGGGAAGTGAAGCAGCTGGACTGATATCCCATTATACCACAATAAGGACCAGTGAACATATGCACAGTGAACCACATACAAAACACAAAGAGACTTAATTAAACAGTCAACAACACTAGAACATGTATATCACTAAGTCTAATGTACTCGCTATAGATAAATGGACTAAAAGTTAGGAAGGGACAAACAAAGGGAGAGAACATTATCTAATCATGTAACAGTAGGTGGCTAAAAGGAAAGGGAGATAGAGCTAGTGTACATTGTATATTATCATTAATGAAAGCAATTAGGGATCCCTTTGAAAGCTATGTCATTGTTATTTTAGAAACAAGAAAACATACACAAGAAGTGAAATGGAGGGAGAGATAGAGAGGGAGAGATGAAGAGAAACAAACACTTTCATTTGTCATTCAAAGGAAATGACAGACAAACTTTGAATATGATGCTTCCCTTTTGAGAAGAACGATATAAAGATGGTCACTTTGTAATCACAAACAATGATGGATAGACACACAACAACCAGCTATCATGTAGACACCTTTATATTGAGGACACCTCTGTATTAAGGACAGCAACCAATCAATTTGTCATAATTTGCTCATGAGTAATTGTGTGTTTTTACTAAAGAGATTATAATTAGGGTTTGTTTGTGTTTTTCTGTTACTCAAAATTCCATTAGAACACTTCATACCGCCACACACACACACACACACACACACACACACAATGTATACGTGTATATATAAAACCACACACAGAGAGAGACAGGATTATAATCCGTGGTATGTTTCATATATGCCACACTCAACACAAACAACAAAACATTGACAGCTGACACACACACAGACACATGCTTATCCTCCTCAATAATACATATTTACATAAATAAAGACAATTATAATAATAATAGGACAGACTGTGTGTACACATACCAACCAACCATATAACAGTCAGCAACTTCTACCATAATAGTACCAGGCACTAACAGTTTACATTAAACAAGTCTATGAGTAATGTAAAAAGGGAGAGAAGAAGACCAGCTGGACAACAACAAGAGCTAATACAGGAAAGCATATGACAGGATTGTCAGTAGACATTTAAAAACAACACACTTCCATTATACTAATATTGTATACATGTACATGTACATGTTAATGGAAATAACAAGGAAAGTGTGATGACAATAGATGATCATATATGTGAATGAACATGAAGAGTGATAGGGTATATCAATGTGTTACTGTACAGCTACATTATTCACTTCCTAGCAAACACAACAACTTCCCACAATCACTTCCAAAATAACTTTATCATTCAAAAAATGCAATGTCACATGTACCTCCATATAAGGAGTGAGCCCAAAGCTATTAATTGAAAGTGCCAGGAGTATATAGTGAGGGGGTTACCAGTTATTGTAATGGTCATATGAGAGTGCTATAAATAAATGAGGTAGTAATGTTTGGGTAAACCTTACAACTGGGCAGCTGCTGTGAGATAAGGTCAGTCTAAACATGTGATTATTAGCTGATGCAAGCAGACAAGAATCAGCAAATACACATGAACTTGGAGGAGAGAGGGAGGGAGAGAGGGAGGGAGGGAGGGAGAGAGGGAGGGGGAGGCGCAAAGGAGACATTTATAACTTGTACTATGTAGCAAATGAGGACAAGGAAAATTATGAAAAACTGTACACATACATGTACATGTACATATACATGTACATGTACATGTATGTATATGTACGTGTATATGTACGTGTATATGTATGTATGTATACATTGGGAATCCTCCAGCAATGGCTTGTACTAATGGGCCAGTCTTATGTCTGGTTGAAGGTAACATAAAGTGGGTTCTGTTTCCTCTGCTGAGGACTAAGCCAATTAAAGATAAGTAACTTCATACCTTTATGAAATAAACCCAAGAGGCAAACATAGAACATATACCATTAATACATCCATTTATAATCTGATAGAGGCACAACACAGACTACTGACTGTATATTCATTACAGAAACTGCTGGACCTTTACTATACAATTGTTACAGCTACTAGTAGGACTAGTGATGGGGTCCACTGGAGTGAGACATGAAAGAGGCTTCTCTGTATAATGATAATGCAGCAACTGTCTGTATGCCATATATGGGAGGCTAATTGGATTAGACTGAGACAGAGCTAAAGTGATTACAAGACAGGCAGGAGTCTGGCCCTGATAACCTTTAGCTATCCCTCCCATTCACGCTACACTTCTGATGCACCCACTGGCTGCACCCACTGGCTGGTGTAAAATTCCCCTGGTAATATTTCATAAAGTGAAAAAGCATCAGACAAAACAATGCAAGAAGTTTGGGTGTGTGTGTCTGAAGGATAAATTGGAGAAGCACTAGAACATTGTTTGTGGAATTAAAAATGGAATTGTGAGGAAATGAGGGAAATATAGCCTCAAGGATATTTTAGAAAGGAAACAGACAAAGGGAGAGAATGACTGTGTGAGTAGATTGAAGGAATATTTTGTAACATAATTTGGATTTCCTTTTCTTTTAAAGAGGAAGCAGCAATCAACAAATCTCACAGTCTTGAGACATCAAGTGTTTGATCCCTTACTTTATAAAATAATGACTTCATTTCTCACTGAGCTACATATACATAAATACAGACTAGCCTCTATATAATGGACACTTTGAAAGTGTCTCTGTTATACAGAGGTGTCCTTTATGTGGAGGTTGTTTTATACAGTAAGGAATGTAATTGGTACACTAGGTGCTGTCCGTTAAATGGAGGTGTACGCTATAGAGAGTGTCCATTAAGAGAGGCTCTTGTTACTACTAATTGATGACTTTGATAAGAGGAGGAGGAGGATGGATGGAGGAGTATATCCTTACTCCTCTCTCTCTCTCTCTCCCACACACAATTTGTCAGTAATAGGTAAACAATCTCTTCACTCCAAATTACCATTATATTGCTGTACCATTATTAATTATCAACTTTTTGTATTAATTACCTGAAGGAATACTTGGAGTTCCCACATTCGTTGCCTGGCAACTGCTTTCTTCTGACTCCGCCCAAGAAAAATCTTTTTCGGAAGAGGAGGAAACTTTTCTAGAGGAAAAGTTTTCCGAAGACCTTGATTGAGTGAGTACCATTCACTGTATCTGAAATAAATGGAGAAACACTATGAATAATATATCACCCAATAGTATCATAATATTATTATGAATACATTTCTACCACTAGATTCAGTATACTGCTCAAGGTTTAAAAGAGAGAGGGAGAGAGAGACTAAACAGTCTTAAATGTAAAGGAAATTAAACCCAAGCCACAGCCAATGACCACTACCAAATTAAAACCAACCAGACATAACTTATATCAGTATCTAACACTGTCCTGGTTCATTTTTACATCTTCCATTGGTCAGGTAATTTATTTCATAAAATCAATTCATTATGAAAATGGAAATTTAGATATTTCATTGCTAAAGTGAAGCTATAAGTATATTTAGTTTTAATACGTAGTATATAGTGTTCATGAATCAAGCAGCAAATTGAATAGGAAATGAATCACAAACAATTGGATAATGTTATAATAACAAGCCACTAACTTCCTTAGCAGTGTTACTAAATATAGGACACTACAGTTACACTGATAACAGTGATTGTGTTACTATTAATAGAACACAACTCTCCCATAAAGTTATAAATAGTAACATGATACACTAACTATTACAGTTAAACAAATTAAGAAATTTGCTGAACATCTCAACTTCCTGTACAGGGAATTTAGCCTGATTTTTGAGTAACTTAAAAAAATCATAAAAAATCTAATTTTGATCGGAATCAGCTCAAACTTTCTACGCAACATAAGTACATGTATATGCATCAGAAAATGTAAAGAAAAGTAGAGAATTCTCTACTTTTCATTTTTGGCAAAATTTGGCCAAAGTCCCTGTACTATAGTACAGGGACTTTGGTCCAATTTTTGAGTAACTTTAAAAAATCATAAAAAATCTAATTTTGATCGGAATCAGCTCAAACTTTCTACGCAACATAAGTACATGTATATGCATCAGGAAATATCATAAAAATTGAGAATTCTTTAATTTTCATTTTTGGCGAAATTTGGCCAAAGTCCCTGTACTATAGTACAGGGACTTTGGTCCAATTTTTGAGTAACTTTAAAAAATCATAAAAAATCTAATTTTGATCGGAATCAGCTCAAACTTTCTACGCAACATAAGTACATGTATATGCATCAGGAAATATCATAAAAATTGAGAATTCTTTAATTTTCATTTTTGGCGAAATTTGGCCAAAGTCCCTGTACTATAGTACAGGGACTTTGGTCCAATTTTTGAGTAACTTTAAAAAATCATAAAAAATCTAATTTTGATCGGAATCAGCTCAAACTTTCTACGCAACATAAGTACATGTATATGCATCAGAAAATATCATAAAAATAGAGAATTCTCTACTTTTCATTTTTGGCAAAATTTAACTAAAATCCCTGTACTATAGTACAGGGACTTTGGCCCGATTTTGGAGCAACTTTAAAAATTCATAAAAAATCCAATTTCAATCGGAATCAGCTCAAACTTTCTACACAACATAAATACATGTATATGTATCAGAAAATATTATAAAAATGGAAAATTCCTTTACCATTCTTGCTTTCTCAGTGTCACCACAAGGGAGTCTCCTAGTGAAGTCAATCCCAGTCATTGGAGTGTCAGCTGGAGGGAGGAGCAAGGCAGAATCCATTAATAAATGATTCGGTTGAAGTCTGAATCTCTGAAGAGAGGGAGGGAGGGGGCGGTGCAATAAGTGAAGGGTTAGAAATAAAATCTTACAAGTTCGTGATAATATTCATCCTCAAACATTTCAAGAAACGTGTCGTCGTTAGAGCCCTGTGAGAGAGAGGAAAAGAGAAACAGGAGAGGATTAAAGGGACAGAGAGACCGAAAGTCATTTACCAAAGTCTTGAAGTACTTTGCCAGCTGTCGGCATGATTCTCCTGTAGCTCTCTCCAACTTCTTCTTGTGGTGGTCGGTAAGATGGTCACCATCTTTTGGCGGTACATCAATTAGCAGTTTCAATACCATCAA
The DNA here is from genome assembly GCF_000090795.2 of Amphimedon queenslandica. NCBI lineage: Eukaryota > Metazoa > Porifera > Demospongiae > Haplosclerida > Niphatidae > Amphimedon > Amphimedon queenslandica. Next base: position 28,283 of record NW_003546975.1, on the reverse strand, counting down.
ACACAAGTGAAGGGTGACCAGTCTCACCGAGCTGATGGCAGAGGCTTCAAGGACCGATAAAAGTCGACCAACCAACTCATCATGAAGATAAAACCTTCCTTTGTTGTCCTGAAAATGAAGAAGAAATAAATTACATTTAATTTGAAGAACTTTACACACACACGTACATGTACGTTTCAAACACATTTTTCACATTTCAATAGGACTCTCTCTCTCTCCTTTACCTTCACTAGTGAGAAGGCTTCCAACAGTCGTCCATCAATACCTTCATTGCTAATGATGGCATACACAAGGGATATAGCAAAAAGACAGGACGAATCATCGTTTGATTGCGGAATCATCGAAGTTAACACAGAATCAATAAATTGACTTGAGATGATCGGGAGAGAGTGAACTGGAGTGATTTTAACAGGTTCTGAACTCTACAGGAAAGAACAGAATCAATACTGGAGTACATGAAACACACATTAGGTCGATAATATTTAAAGAACAAATAAACGTTTCATGAATAAATGGCAGAATTTGATTATTAAAATTATCTGGAGTTAAAAGGCCCAACTGATAAATTCATCAATAATTTCAAGGTCAACATGTATACATGTACATGTACAACAGTCATTAGTACCTCCTCCTCCTCCTCCCTCTCCCCTCCCTCCTCCCTCTCCTACCTCCTCCTCCCTCTCCTCCCTCTCCCCTCCCTCTCCCCTCCCTCCTCCTCCCTCTCCCCTCCCTCTCCCCTCCCTCCTCCTCCCTCTCCTACCCCCTCCTCCCTCTCCCCTCCCTCCTCCTCCCTCTCCTACCCCCTCCTCTCTCTCCCCTCCCTCTCCCCCCCTCCTCCTCCCTCTCCTACCTCCTCCTCCCTCTCCCCTCCCTCCTCCTCTCTCTTTCTCTGTCTATCAATCATGAGTTTTCTCTGTAGAGCTAGCATCATCTTCTCCTGTTCACTTGGAGACTCAATCACAACGAACCCATCACATTCAGGAATGGCTGACAGCTGCTCCTAAATAAAGTGTAGAGAAGATTCAAATACAATGGAACATTAGAGAGACACACCCACACACACACACACTAGCGAACTGGCCACTAGTGGAGGAGAGAGAGGGAGGGAGGGAGGAGGGGTTCCCATTTTCAAATTTAATATTATAAGTATTAAAGAATAATAATAACAATAATAATAATAATACTGACAATAATAATAAATAAAATACACAATACAAGTACACGTACAGTACCTTCATGTGGGACTGTGATTCTGTGCTAGATCCCTCGTCCTGTCCGTTAGCTCCAGCTGGTCCCATTTCAGTAGCAACCTCATAATGAACACGACCATCTTGTACTTTCATTGGGTTACCATGACTACTGATAATAATGAACAAGGACACGCCCCCAACCCCACCCACCTCTTAGAGCTAATGAATGAGAGGGGCTCCTCTGGGGGAATGAATCCTCTTATTGACCCGCGGGAACTGTTCCTCCTGTGCTTAGGAGAGTCTACCCCTCCTCCATTAGCAGCTGGATCAGAGAGAGAAGAGAAGAGAGAGAGGGACTGGTCGCCAGTTAAGATGAGGAAACTTAATTGATTGATTAACATCGGAGTGGAGAGAATTAGGAATACCTGGAGGAGGTATCAGTAATATTAATAACTATTGATAACTTTTGATAATTATTAATAACTACCTGTGACAATAAGAATAATGCTATCTTGCTACTAATATGGGGGTTTTCGTCGTCATGGCAACTCGGAACTTCACACATTGAGTTAACGTAGAGTGGGATGAAGAGACGGTTCAGTAAATGATCAATGAGTATCTCGTTGAGGGAGGACACGTCCAGACACAGGATATCATGAATGTAATGGAGGTGATCCAAGTGTTCAGCAACCAGGGACTCTAGTTTACTCGTGTGCAAATGACTACAAGAAAATAAAGACAAAAATGATCCAAAATCAGACCAAAGTCCCTGTACTATAGTGCAGAGGTTTTGGCGAAATTTTGCAAAAAATGAAGCTCATGCTGTTCAGTTAAATAGCAAGGTAGAACAACAATCATTTATTAACTACTAAAGGACTTACTCCGCCTTCTTGAGGGAGTCGTCCAGCTCAAGGACATGATTCCCAATAAACCAAACGAGGTTCGAGAAATAAGGAGCAGCTGTTTTACTTCTGATATACTCCAGCATGTTCTTATCCTCAACTATAAAGCAAAACACATAAAATAAAATCTATTCATAAAATAAATCAAAATAAATCAATCTATCAATCTATATTATTATTATTATTATTATTATTATTATTATTATTGTTGTTGTTGTTGTTACCTTTATATACATTTAGTGTTAATGTACGGACTGCAATACGAACCATGCTCTCTGGGTGATTGAAAAACTTTATCGCTTCCGTGTAAAGGGGGAAATCCCTTAAATGCTGAAAGAAGAGAAAAGAGGAGAGAAGAGAGAGTGAACATAAAGACAATGAGAAAGAAATGAAGGAGAAACAAGGTCCCACATATACATGTACATGCATATGCATTCACATGTACATGTAAATGTACATTGATGTAGATATATACAAAACAATACATATGCCATGTAGTAGCAAATTGGCAACCACCTAACAACAGTATAAGCAAAATGATAGTAAGATTATTATCAGTGACAGTTATTTAAACAATTCCCAATGAATGGTGTGTCTTTAAGGTACGTTCTCTTCTCCCTCACCTCATTGTAAAAGAAGTGAATTGTGTGTTTGTTGAGTTTAAAGGAGAGGGTCTTTAGGAAGGAGATGTAATAGGCCAGGACTTCTTCATCAGAGAAATCCAACTTGAGGACAATAATGGAGTTGACGTGATTATTGGACAATAGATAATCTAAAATAATGGATGACAAGAAGAGATTAAGAATTAATGATTGTGAACTAAAACACCGTGCAGCTGCCTCTTTAAAAAGGTGGTAAAATTATAGCACATACATGTATGTATTAAGACCGAGAAACAACAAACTGTTAAATATATTCATACTTGCTAAGTGGCACTAACAACACCTTTAACATGAATACTACACGAAGTTGACACAGCACAGTACAGTGATTGCAGTTTCATTATTGATTAATTATTATTGTATTATATACTTTGTCCTATTCCCATGCACATACATGTACATGTACATATACATTTAATCATAATAACATAAAAGCAGTAATTAAGCAGTAATTATTATCATTACATACATGTAGAACATTTAGCAGCTACCCTGCACTGCTATAGCTGTGGATCACTAGACCATATGAAATTCCTTTTATTCTCAAAGCATGCATTTGTCCTGACATTTGGCCCAGGACCGTGCTAGGCTACGTATGTATGAATCAGCAGATAAAGAAGGAAGTGATTACTGAACAACAAACAAGATCACGTGTGTCTTAATACAGTGAATGAGGATTGAGTATAAACATACACACTGATACCCATAACCAGAGACCATGGAATAGAAACATGGGAATGAAAATGAGATTATTATAAAGGAATGGAATAGGAATGAGATGGATTAGGAGGAATAGGAATGAAATATTGCTCACAGATAGAAGTTTCATTTCTTATATTTTCAAAGAGAATGCTCAGAGTCTGGAGAAGTTGCAGGACCATATATCGGCCACAATGTTGGCTCAATATACGAAGGAAATAAGACTGCATATTCTTTTCAAGGAAAAAGCTACAGCATTACAAAAATAGACAATAAATTAATAATAGTAATGGACAATGGTCAGACATGTCTATTGTATGTCCTCAATAGTGTTGTAGACTTACTCAAAGACGCTCGAGTCGTTCTGGTCTCCCCAGATCAATATCTCAGCGATGGAACGGAAAGTCTCAACTAGCAACTTCTTGTTGGCTTCTGTGACTGCTGGATTCCGCTCTATGACCGTGTAATGGTATCTAGTTACAAAAAAGGACTCAAAAAATGTCTGATGCTTTTCTTTCTCACTTAAGCTGGTCTAGAGAGAGATGCTTCTTCGGTTTCCATAGCATTTCGTTCCAAAAGTTTCTTTGCCTCTGAAGGAACGACATTTTTTGTATCTCAGCTTTTATTAGACACACCCCTCAATTAAAGAGGTGTGGGTAATGACGTCATAACTTTAGCTGAGCATGCGCAGTAGCAGCACCCGCCTTTCCGTGGGAGGTCAGGTTAATCAAAAGTTATTAATAGTTATTGTGGTTAATTAAAGTTATAAAATCAAGAGTCAACAAAGAAAGGGAGAAAGATGGAGTCTAACTACACTGAGTGGTGCTGCTCTTTACTTGTCTCTACTCCTGTCGCTCATGCTATTTCTGGCATGTTTGTATTCACGGCCATCATAATAGCCTGTTTCCAGGTAAATAAGTCTATGACAGCTCATAGCAAGCTCACCCGCCTTCCTTTAGGTTTTTCAACACTTGCGGTTCTACACTGTCCCCGAGCAGCAGTTGTGGATAGTCCGTATACTCTTCATTATCCCGGTCTATGGTTTCTGCTCATGGATAGGTATCCTCTTCCCTCAATATTCAGTTTATTTTGACGCCATTAGGAGTTGCTATGAAGGTACGTACATATTTATTTGTTTTTGTTTATTCACGTTGTTTATTAGCTTTTGTCATATATAACTTTATTCGTCTGTGTATCGCTTATTTGGGTGGTGAGTCCTCCATCTTGGCTTCTCTTAGTGGCACTCCCATACCGTAAGATGAAGAGGGATTTTAAAATTTGCAATGATATTCATATTCATTATCATGTCTTCTCTCTCTCTCTTTCTCTCTCTTACAGGAGATCTGTCATCACTGGTACATGTTGCTTCCCTAGGATGACCTTCTCCATTAGATATTTAAGATTTTGTATCCAGTCGACCCTCCAATTCTGTTTCGTCAAACCTGTTGTTGCCTTGGTAACGATTATACTAGAGGCAGTCCACTATTACAACGAGGGCAATTGGGAGTAAGTTGATGTCACATTTGACTCAATTGGGTGGGATGGTTTATGGTTGATGTGTAATTATTATGTTGTGGTTTAAACCATAACAGCTTCAGTGCTCTTCTTAAAATACTTCTTGTTATATTTTTATTATAATTACCGTATTCTCCTCTCTTCATTATTGATACCTCTAGTCCTAAATATGGCTACATTTATTGTACTTTTGCTTACAACATCTCAGTTACGTTTGCCCTGTACGGACTGGTATTGTTCTATACTGCAACAAAGCCTCTTCTTTCCAATTACAAGCCTGTCCTGAAGTTCTTTTGCATCAAGTCAATCATATTCCTCTCATTTTGGCAAGGTAAGAAAAGAGTCTTTGTTTTCATAATAATGTCGGTAATCTGCTTTTAAGTTGCCAAATTTCGAGTGTAATACCACCAAACTCTCTCTGTTTAATGCCCCACCCCTAATCACTCTCTCTATTTAATGCCCACCCCTAATCACTCTCTCTTCATCACTAGGTCTCCTACTTGCTATTCTTTATTGGGTTGGTGTTATTCAAAGTGCTGAGAATGCAGCTGCTTATCAGAACTTCCTCATAACGATAGAAATGTTCCTTGCTGCTCTTCTCCTCTTCTTTGCCTTCCCCTACAGCTACTATCAGAGCCTCTGTAAGGATCCCCAAGGACGTGGGATTCCAATGACTAGCATCTCGTCTCACTTCCGTGATACTCTCAATCCTCATGACGTTGTCAACGATGCCATTCATAATTTCTCTCGTGTCTATCAGCAATACGCTATTCAGGAGGATCTAAGCGAAAGCGATGAAGATAAGAAGTTTGGTCGCTCGCCTACTTCTCCTACCACTGGTACTGGTGTGGGGGTGTCACTCTATGCCTTTAAGAAGAGTCCATTGGGAAAGAAAGGAGGGAGTGATGGAGGTCAGGAGAAGACTGTTTTGTTGGTTGAATCTGACGAAGACGAAATATATTAAGGCATAGAATCAATACACTTAGCAGCTGCCCTCATTTTATTGCTTCTTAACTTTTCTCTCTCTCTCTCTCTCTCTTGTGTTCATGATCCTGTCAGTATTGTGCAATATAATCTCAGTTAATTATGATTTTTTGACTTTTAAGAAAACATAACTGATTAGTGATAATTAATAAAAATTAAAAGATGGGTGTTAGTTTTGGGCGTATCCCTGATAATTGTTTGGGCGTGGCAGTAAACTAATTAATAAAGGAGTAAATCAGGAGCTGGCAGCAATGGGAGACACTCTAACAAGAGAGCAGCATAAAGACGAGAATCAGAGGAGCCCTGAGATCAGAGGGAGAGAGGAGGAGATGGCTCACAATGTAGAAGAACCTTCCATTGACAAAAACGCACAAGAAAGTAGCCCCCTCGAAGCTTCTGTCATTAGAACTGATGAGTGTCCTTCTTCTTCATGCGAGCCTAGCTGTGAACGGGAGGAAGAGACCCAGAGAGACAAAGAATTCTACAACACTCCTTGCAAGCTACACATTATCTTAAAGTCGACACAGACGAAAGACAAAAGAAGCGAAGAGATAACTCTCCCTTGTTACCCAAGAGAAGGAATTGATCTAAAGAAACACATTGAGTCACAGTATCACATACCAGCATGCGTACAGCAGATAAAGTTTTACGGCGTCGATATTGAGGACTCTACCATATTGAAAAACCTCAGACTCCAGCACGGGGATACATTACACGTTCAGTATACAATATCAGTGGATATCGACTACTTCTCTAGTTTAATATCAACACTAAAAAGAATTAATGAAGTATTAGAACTAGTCATACCGGAGTTACTGGACAGTGGAGATATAACTGATGAAATGCACGACCTCATTGAAGGAGACTGTCTCGCATTCACTGGTGATTCTATACCTCTCAAATACTTCTCAGTCTACCCAACTGGCATACCCAATGCCAACCAACTTTACTTCATTCACAACAATGGCCTCCAGCTGCTGTTGGATTTATACAGAAGCATGCACAGACTGCCTTGGCACTGGTTACCAATGGAGCTCCAGCAGCTGGAGTTCTCTTGTCTGCAGATAATATGGAACTTTAGCGCCACGCTTGGGATCAGACAGCTTATACTACAGGTAATGTTATTCATAATTCCTTTTATTGTTGTGATAATAATGAATATGTAAAATGTTCTATTTATAGAATGGAGTGATGGAGGAAGTGTTTCAGTCCCTAATGAGGACTAAATTGGAGCCGTACACGTCAGTCAAAGTCCTAGATCCTTTAAGAGATCCTTACGCTAGTCTAGAGAGGAGTACTTACATGCTGGCTGAAACCATCTATGCTGCCATTGTGGTGGTTGGCAAGTGAGTTACTGCCATAAAACTATTGGAGTAAAACTAGTTACACATAATGTCAATACTTTAGCTTCTTTTCTTCTCTTTCCTGTTAGTTTTGCTGAGGTACCTCAGTGCCGTGTCCCCATTGCCTCGAGGTCCGGAGTACTGTCCAACATGATATCGGCAATGCTTTCAAAGACCTATACCTTCACCTGTGCTCGCTCAGGCATGTGTGCCCTACTCTGTCTCTCCTTCAGTCCAGAGACTCACGAGTATTTATCAGTGGACTCATTGCTTGAGAGAATCATTGAGATATGCAATAGGATACATTACATTAATGATGGAACTGGAACTAATGAGAAGATTATCAATAAGACACTAGTAGAGTGAGTCTTCTTTATTGAAGATGTGCACGTTTCTATTTTAATTTTTTTTTAGATTCTATGCACTAATATTCTTTGCCAATCTCATCCACCATTGGAACAGTGATACTCCTCTCTCTCCTATATTCCTCTCGACTGTCAGAACCTTCATGAGTCGCTACATATCAACTGTCAAATATGACATCATACAGCAAAGAATGCAAGAAAAGAGATACTACTGGTCCACTTTCATACCATTCCTGAGTCTTTGCTATTCACCAAAAGGAAATATTGAAGGAATGAAGGGAGAGGATTCTATGGCTCAGTGCCTGTCTGAGCTCCACAGATATTGCATTCAGGCCGGCCTGCTAAGTATGAAGTGTATGGCAGTGTCTGATAATGCTGAGGAAGTGATGGCTCATGAAGACCTAGTGGATTACATTGTATCTATACCATGGTTCCTGCCTGATCAAGAGTCTCGGTCTTCAGCTGTAGAACTCGTCAACCTAACCAGGCAATCATTAGGACGCCTCCAACCTCCTTCTCTGACTAATATTGTAAGGGGGTTTCTGGCTTCGCATTACTGCGGGTTGGAGAAAACACTCAAGAAAGATGCTCACTCCATTTTATTGGAGATGGATCAAAATTATCTTTTATAATGATTATAACAATGAAATGATGATGATAGAAATGCATTTTATATTATATAACCAATCAAAATGTGTTAGTTCTGTGTATACTAATGACGATACTATCTATTGTCACCCACGTGTTCGCACGTGTTTGTCCGAGTCGCTTATTTTTGAGGTTGGCCCATAAAATTTTTGTGACATGTGCATCAATTGGAATTAGAAGGAGATTCACTGTCTACAATTTTGAGTCGTTTGACACGAGTATACGACATAGCACAGCTGATTCATCGTTTCCTTCCAGTATATAAGGAGAAGGATCACTCCGACCATTCGTTATTTTCTAGAATTGAGGTATATTTTCAAAATGGCTGCCGAAAAGGATGCTAGTAACTATAAACGTTACCAAAAGTCCCTCATCATCAACGAGCTACTCCCCTACTCCGAGTGCTTGGAAGAAGAGGCAAACCAGTTGTTTGGAGAGATCAAACTGAACCTGAGTATTGCTGTACAGAAACGGGACCTCTGGCCTGGAGGTCTGTTTTGGACTAACAGACTCACAAGGTATGAAGTACACCAGCTAATACCTTATCTTGCTGCATGTACATGTTATTATTGTTAGGTACACGTGCATGTTTTTCTTATTTGATACATGTATTGCATGTAATGTACATGTAATAAATGTGTGAGTGGATTTGGCATGTGATGCAACATTTGTGTTAGTTCTATTGTCTAATACTATTGGGTCCTCCATATATGGAGGATCATAATCTACCTTTCCTTGTATATACACTGTGGAACAGCATAGTTATAATGCATTGGTCATGTTTGATCGTGTTACTCTTTAATTCCTTTATCTCACAGTTTCATTAAGATTTATGGTTTTCACTTTACGAAAGAGGATCACATTAATCTTGTCCAGTTATTGTTCCACCTGGTAACTATACCAAATCTTGAGTCTCCTCTCCTTAAGTGCTGGTCAACCCTTCTTGAAAAATTACTCAAGTAATGAGAGAGAGAGGGGGGAGAGAGGGGAGGGAGGGAGAGGGAGGGAGGGAGGGAGAGGGAGAGAGGGAGGGAGGGAGAGTATATTTTGATTGTTTTTTTAGAAAGAAGAAGCTCTTGTCTCCAAGTGACATACGGTTCTCATGGCGACCAATGTACGACCTTGTGGTGCGAATATCAGACACAAAGTTCAAGAGACTAGGAATGAAAATATACTCAGAGTTCGTGAGACATTTTAAGCTAGAAATGATATTATTATTACTATACCTTGTTGCAACTGATCAATCAGATTGCTCGATTTTAGGTTCATGAATGACTTATGTAGATCCAAGTTTCCTGAGCCTAAGTTTACTAAAGAGAGTCTCCCTTCATTTTAAAAATGCATTAATTTTGTTAAAAGGATTTTGCTAACTAACGCTAACTAAATGGCCTTATCAATGTCCGGCCTCGGACCTTTGGCCTCTCAGTGTGATTAAATACCACAGATACTTCACCTCTCCTTGTTGTATCAGCGGCACCGGGTCCTTACCTAAGGGCGGCACAAAATAAACTGCCAGCAGCAGCTGGGTTTACTTAGCAACAGTTACTATACTAAACACAGGCCCTGGGGATTTACATGTACTTGTTAACAGAAATCTGATTGATACAACTAGAATTATTATTATTTATTTATTTATTTATAGTCGGGCCATTGCAAGTGTTAAGGGTCTCATTGACTCCATGAGATGGTAAGAAAATACCCTTTCCTCCTTTCCTTAGATACCACCATTCTACATGTTCTTCATTTCACTTCACCTCTCTCTCTCTCTCTCTCTCTCTCTCTCTCTCTCTCTCTCTCTCTCTCTCTCTCTCTCTCTCTCTCTCTCTCTCTCTCTCTCTCTCTCTCTCTCCCCTCCCCCCCCCTCTCTCTCTCTCCTAGTTACTTTACTCTGGAGAGTACTCAAGAGATACTGGATGAAGGGCGTCCATTGCTCTGTCCCTTTGACACGTCCATGTTGGAGATAATGGAACGTTTCAATGATTTTCTCCCAACCAAAGTCTGTCCAGAGGAGTTCCAATACACCCACCAGCTCTGGTTTAAAGAGCTGATTAATATATGGATTGAAGCAAGAAACAATTCTGCATTAGATGAAGTACCTATTTATTTATTTATTTATTTATTTATTTATTTATTTATTTATTTATTTATTTATTTATTTATTTATTTTGTTTGTTTACCTATAGGTTGGTTTTAGCCTATTCTCTCGTCTTGCTGAAGACACTATCGGCCATATTGATTGGTCACCATACTTGCAACAAGTAAAATAATAATAATAATAATTATTATTACTTATTAAAATATATTATTTATTTATAAATCAGATCTTTACTCACATTCTAAATAATTTTGAGCTCCCCATGGGGGTCAAAGAATTCAAGACCCCTCAGACTCAAAAAAGCATGAGGTTTCCATCAGGCGAGGATATAGCAGTTCTCATAGTGAGCTTGTTGGTAAGCCACGCCTACCTGATGATGTCGTTACGTTAGTTTGTTAGGGAGGAGGCAGTAAGGCTCAAGAATATCTTTCAAAGTTAATGGAAGCCCTTGAGTCGTACTACTACCCATCAAACATTGGGCTACACACAGTGAGAATCGCTACGTATTGTCAATGTAATAGTTCGTCTTTTGTAGAGGAAACTTCTGAAATTTCTTACTAGTCTGACAAATAAATTTGTCTTGAGACTAAAATGGTAAAATTATGACCACGTGAAATTAATAGTTTATAAAGAAACATAATGTTTGATTCACAAATACATTGTAACAGTGATCAGTGATCCTACATGTACTTGTATGATTATTAATATTTTGTTTGTATAGTGAGCGTCACTCCAGTGATTCCTGGTTACCAAAGCCTCCTCCTTCTTCTTGTCTCTCAGAGAAGGATATTGATGACTTTGTTGCCTGTCTCTGTCCAACGGTTTGGCTCTCAATATTCAGTAAGATAGGATCCATGGAGGCAGCACTGGCCATCAAGAACTTAGCTAGTCTTCGTCCTGAAGTGATCCTCCCTACACTGATGAGCAAGTATGTTTGATTATTATAATGATTTTGAAATTTTAAATTTCGAACTTTAAATTTGAATTAATATTTAAAATTATTATTCAAAAAAAATTGAGCTGACTTAAAATTTGAATGTATTTTGAAGGACTTATATTGCCCTGGAGACCCTGACTGAGCCCCACCAGGTGGTGTCCACCCTCTCCTGTGTCACTGTAGTCTCCAGGGCCATCCTCTCAGGCAGGAGGTTCCCTGAAGGGCCCACGCACCTCTTCCTCCTGTTAATATCAGCAATACCAGGGATTGATCCAAACGATTTGAGAAAGACGCTGGTAAGAGAATGTCCCAGTGTGCAATGAATAAAGACTCTATTCTTGTGTGTAGGCTTCAAGTTTATTAATATCATCTTTAATATCATTGGTACCACTGGTTGACTGTTCATCTGCGATTGGACACGTAGAAATGACTCACGTTAGTTTACTTACTAATAATGGCTCCGAAATCACCCCCAATTTTTATTACATTTTCTGATACATATTGATGTGCTTATGCTGTGTAGAAAGTTTGAGCTGATTCCGACTTCAATTTTTCAAGTTACAGCCATTTTAAGAAAATGCCAAAATTCTGAAAAGTACCCAAGGCTATAGTCTATGGTTTTTTCCAAAAAATGGCTCCGAAATCACCCCCAATTTTTATTACATTTTCTGATACATATTGATGTTCTTATGCTGTGTAGAAAGTTTTAGCTAATTCTGACTTTAATTTTTCAAGTTACGACCACTTTAAGAAAACGTCAAAAATCTGAAAAATACCCAAGGCTATAGCCCATGGTTTTTTCCGAAAAATGGCTCCGAAATCACCCCCAATTTTTATTACATTTTCTGATACATATTGATGTCCTTATGCTGTGTAGAAAATTTGAGCTAATTCTGACTTTAATTTTTCAAGTTACGACCACTTTAAGAAAACGTCAAAAATCTGAAAAATACCCAAGGCTATAGCCCATGGTTTTTTCCGAAAAATGGCTCCGAAATCACCCCAAATTTTTATTACATTTTCTGATACATATTGATGTCCTTATGCTGTGTAGAAAATTTGAGCTAATTCTGACTTTAATTTTTCAAGTTATGACCACTTTAAGAAAACGTCAAAAATCTGAAAAATACCCAAGGCTATAGCCCATGGTTTTTTCCGAAAAATGGCTCCGAAATCACCTCCAATTTTTATTACATTTTCTGATACATATTGATGTTCTTATGCTGTGTAGAAAGTTTGAGCTAATTCTGACTTTAATTTTTCAAGTTATGACCACTTTAAGAAAACGTCAAAAATCTGAAAAATACCCAAGGCTATAGCCCATGGTTTTTTCCGAAAAATGGCTCCGAAATCACCCCCAATTTTTATTACATTTTCTGATACATATTGATGTCCTTATGCTGTGTAGAAAATTTGAGCTAATTCTGACTTTAATTTTTCAAGTTACGACCACTTTAAGAAAACGTCAAAAATCTGAAAAATACCCAAGGCTATAGCCCATGGTTTTTTCCGAAAAATGGCTCCGAAATCACCCCCAATTTTTATTACATTTTCTGATACATATTGATGTACCTATGCTGTGTAGAAAGTTTGAGCTGATTCTGACTTCAATTTTTCAAGTTACGGCCATTTTAAGAAAATGTCAAAATTCTGAAAAATACCCAAGGCTATAGCCCATGGTTTTTTCCGAAAAATGGCTCCAAAATCACCCCAAATTTTTATTACATTTTCTGATACACATTGATGTACTTATGCTGTGTAGAAAGTTTAAGCTGATTCCAACTTCAATTTTTCAAGTTACGGCCATTTTAAGAAAACATCAAAAATCTGAAAAGTACCCAAGGCTATAGCCCATGGTTTTTTTCCAAAAATGGCTCCGAAATCACCCTCAAATTTTATTACATTTTCTGAAATTCTGATACATATTGATGTCTTTTTGTAGGATGAAGAAGTGCTTTGCGCTGCGACGACTGAATTTGAACAATTTGTTGACGATTTTCTTGAAAGGTCAGTCAAAATTAAGTCATTAAAAAAAGAAAAAAAATCCTTTTTAGATGTTTTGTGATTGTGGAGAGTTGTAGCAGTCACCAGCAACAAGTTGAGTCTGGCCAGATACGACAAGAAGAACCGAAACTGGACTCACACGAGGCACTCATTGGAGCTAGTATACTGGGAGCAGTGAGTACGGTACTGGGGCAGTTGTCAGTGGAGCTGTTTCAAGTAAGTTCATGTACAATTGTAATAATGTATCCACCATTTTAAGAGCATATGTGTACATGTAATTTCACTAAATTATGGCAAATTCAACTAGAGAGATATAATTGTATCGTCATTTTCTTGTTATTTGCAGGTGGCGTTTGATAAGATCTTTCGGTTTGCTTCCACTCGTGTCTTTGAGAGCGAAGTGGCCAGCAAGATTTGTTCTGAATTATGTGGAGCTGCTTCTAAAGTTCATCCTGTTCTTACTTTGAAGAAATTTGTACCGTACTGTACTCAAAATATTGAGAATATTCTTGAAGGTACTGCTAGTATTTATAATGTGATGCGAGTCTCTTCTGATCTTATTAGACGGAGAACAAGTTGATTCTGATAACGTTGATATTGATCTGTTGTGGAATCTGCAGCTTCTTTCTCACGTACGTTTTGTTGTAGGTGTGGCTCAATGGGTGTGGTCTTTTAAAGGTTGTAGCTACTGATGGAGATGCTTTGGTGAGTCACTCTGAGTCTCTCCTTCGCTGCTTGAATCTTTGTGTGAAGCAAATCAAGAACAAAAGAGCAGCTAAGCATGTTTCTAAAGTAATCACACCTTTCCATTAATTTATTTACTTTTTATAATTTTTATTGGATAATTTTTTTAGCTCATATACTCAATGCTACACAGTTTGACTCAGACTTACCCGAGGGACTCTCGTCTTCTCTCCCTCGGTTTTGATTTAGACCCCAAGGATCACCTTTACATCAGGGTAACCAACCACACCTACATGTACCCTCTACCCTATTATCTTATAATGTTCATTCTCTAAGGATTGGACTAGCTCCTGTCACATTAAAGACACTAACATCAGCTGGTACATTCCAGGAGAGAAAGAGTATGAATTTGCCGACGAGATCCTACAGAAAGTCCTTAAACCTGAACTTGATAAACTAGACTCTTTTACAAAAGGGACACTCTCACTTGATCGGTATAGAAACGAAATAAACTTATTTTATTCGTCCTCTTTTTATTCCAAATATTGCATTTCTTCTAGCGATTCATTGTTGCTTAGTCTTGAACTCGTTAATTCAATATTAAGTGGAGCAGCTGCTTACCTTCCTCATTATACCGGCCCTCCAGTTGATGGATGGTGAGAGAGAGAAGGAATGCTGTCTCATTTTCTCTTATCCTTATAGTCCTCAGAGTGAGGTTCCTCTTACCAGATGGTTCTATAAGACATCATCAGCTGTTCACTTGCCACCTCAAGAGTTTACCCGCCAAAAGCTGTTCGAGTTCTTTCATGAACTGAAAGGTAGCTTGAACCATTAACTGATAGCGCGTAACTGTGTGGCCATTTTTAGTCCATTTGATGAAGAATTGTGAAGATGATACTAAAAGTTTAATATCATTGACTGAAGCAAGTTTATGCACTCATGACTGCACAGTGTTGTAGAAAATTGTAGAAAAAACTTCTAATTTTGCAATTTTTAGATTTTTAAACATTTAATGATTAATTTTGGCTCTGATCACAAAGAGCTGGATGCAAGGTAAAAACATTTCTTGAGTATTTTGTAAATAATAATTTTTTAAAAAGGTGGACCTATTTCAAACAGACTAGGGCAGCATTGAGAGACAAAGTATAAAGTCATTATATAATTATTAAAATTTTTACATTTTTTAGTTGAATGACAAAAAAGATTTCCAAGTTCGCTCAATGACAATCACAAGAGCACAGCTGCAACACGAAGTACTTATTATTATTATTATTATTATTATTATTATTATTATCATCATCATTATCATTATTTATTTATTTATTATTGCCATCGCAGCTGCGTATGATGGACAGGATCATGTCCCCACTAACTCCCCTCCATTTAACGATACTAGAAGATCTTGTTGACCTTTCTATCAGCACATATGCTCAGGTTAGACTCGTCATTGCAGCAGCAGCTGGTTCATGTACCTACAGGTCAGGATTGCCGCCCAGTCTGCTGTTGCTTTGTGCTTTGATACTTACTTGTTTTCTGGTCGTAAGTCCCTGCCAATGATAGTGGAGTGCTTAAAGAACAACCCTGATACTTCACACGAGACATTTAAGGTAAAAATGGACTTTCCTGGCTTGTTGAAAGGGAAGTAGCGATCACTTTTGTGTATTATCTTCTGATCTGAGCACCATGATTGTCAGCGAGGACGAGGTGGCCGAGTGGTTAAGGCGATGGACTGCTAATCCATTGTGCTCTGCACGCGTGGGTTCGAATCCCACCCTCGTCGCTTTTTTTATTTTTTTCCTTCCACTAAATATGTTTTTTATTTTATTTTAGGGCAGTCTCTATTTACTGCTCTCTCCTCCTCTCATTTCAACTATCGTACATGATTGGGAGCAAATGAGGAAAGTGTTTATACTATTGATACAGGTAACAGATATTAGTATTATTATTATTAATATTCATTATTATTGTTAATAATTTTATTATTATTATTCATTATTATTGTTAATAATTTTATTATTATTATTCATTATTATTATTAATATTCATTACTAATATTCATTATTAGGCGGATCATTCTGAGAAAGAGAGTATTCTTAATTTAATAAGCCGGCTACACAACACTATCCAAAAGTCCTACGACACCTTTGCTATTACGTATGAAGTCCCTGAGTCTTGTATCCCAGCAGCTGTGGCTCTCAGTGGGAAGCCCCTCCCACCCGAGGAGCTGGCAGAGGGGGCGGAGCGTCTTAAAAGAATGAATAAACAAAATCTAGAGTAGGAAAAATATTTATTGTGTTAAATATAATTAAACTTTAGGTCTTATGAATCTTTAATTAACAACATTGTAACGGTTACTGAGGGGAAACAAGATCTGACGTAAGTAATGGGTGTGGTCTTGTTGGTGGGTGTGGTTAAGAGGGTATCTGTATAATACAGGCAGTGGCGGTTCACTGAAGTGTCCATGAAGCTCCTGGCAATGTTGATAAGACATGATACCTTGTACCCAGTGAAAGGAGTCCAGCTGTTTGTTACTTCACTTGTCCACGACGCTCTTAACATAAGAAAAGTAAGAGAGAGAATGTACATGAAATAATTGTAAAAATGGAGGAGTCTCAACTTTTCATTTTTGACAAAATTTGGCCAATGTCCCTGTACTAGACTTACTGTAATGGCTACTGCTAGTGGCAGGTGCACATAAACAGGATTGATGCGTGTTGTATACACATTATATAATACTGTAGTGCAATGTATTATCAGATCAGTATAAGGTGCACAAACACACACTTAGGATAGACTAACCTACTTACAAACACACTCTGTGTTGACTTACTGTTATTAATAATAAATAAATAATGATAAGTAAAGTTTGCTTGTTTAAAGTATTGCCCTATATGATCTAGCCATTATGGCCAGATCTAGTAACTGCCTGTACATGTTATGCATTGGAATTTTGTTTATTTAATGTGACTCCATTAATGAACACAACATGTGTACACAACATTGCATCAATAGATACACATACTCCATAGTCCATACTAGTGATGGGGGCTATTGTGCATGTACATAAAGATTAAAATCAAAGCATTAGTTAATGAATTGATAGGTATCCATATACGCTGTGACTCTGTTGCTCCAGCAGCTGAAGAGACCTAAGGCTAAAGTACCAATTGATATTGAGAAGTTTGGTAAGGGACTTGTGATATTGGGTTTAATTTAAATAATTAATAATTAACAGCTGGTATGAGTATTAGCGGTAAACTTACTCCTGGAGAAAGGGAAGATAATAAATGGTCAGTTAGACTGTTTGGATCTATTATCACTCTCTCTCTCCTCCCTCTCTCTCTCTCTCCTCTAGGTTGTGTTTGACTGAGAGTCTAAAAGAGACAGAGGAAGAATGGGACAGCAACAATGGAGTGGTCCACAAGACAAGATATGGATTCTACTGCTACCCAAAGTATATTGGCAGTGCCTCTATAGTCTAAACCTCCTTCTTTCCCTCTCTTTTCCCATTAGGATACTCTATGGCTTTGCTCCAATGGACAGACAGCCTAAATTAAATAGATCAATAGAAGAGTTATCTGAGGTAAGCTATCTCTTAATTTACTAGCAGACCTCGTTATTGTGTGTGGGTGGGTTCGTTTTTATAGCACGAAAAGGTTTTCTATGAAACATTTACTGATGAGGGTTTTCTGGAGAAACTCATTTCATTTCATTCGCTTGAGGAAGTGAAGGGGAAGGATCAGTATAGCATGAAGAGAGCTCTCATGTTCAAGGTAGACATATGATAGAATCAATCAAAAACTAACACTTTATCATTTACCAGAACCTCTTTCGTAACTATGGCAACAGTCTGTCACACCTGTTTCGTCCTCACCTTGAGAAGCTATCAATTGACAGTCAGGTACACCTGGAATATATTCTGATCCTTAAGTCTTTAGAATATGATACCTTTATTTCCTCTTAGGAGAGCAGCCAGAGGTGCTGCTGTGAGATAATAGCAGGGATGGTTAGGAGCAGCACCCAATGGCCCTACGAGATGGTAAGTGTATCCCAATGTGGAGCAGCTGTAATTTGGTTTATTTGATTTTAATTTTTTATTGTTAGGTGATGGAGATGAGGTCTTGGCTGGAGCCATTGTTCCGTAAGATTATTAACAACATCCAACAAGAAACGGTTGAAGACTGGACTCAATGTGTCTCTGATATATCGGTACGTGGATAGAATGTGCCTATTCTACCACCTTATGATAACTTTATTGTATTAAGACAAGACCCTTCATTTTGTTCCTTTATTTCTCACACTGTGTGTCCCTTAGGCTGATAAGGATCCTAGACGTGTTGGTTGGTTTTTAGAGCTACTCATGGAAGACCTTTTTACTGAAAGCAGAGGAGCCTTTACTGAATCAAGGTTCATCCATTGATCATGCTAACACTATGTCGGCTAGTTTTTAAGATTATTTATTCTATAGTCAGCTGTCACTGTTGCACATTGGTTTGGCCCAGCAGGAGTGGAGGGTTCCCTATTTGCTGAAAAAGTTCTCTCTCATCCTCTCGTCTCATATCGACCATCCATACAAGAATGTCAGGGAAAAGATTGGAACGTACGTACTTCAGACACTCCATTTAACGGACAGCACCTAGTGTACCAATTACATTCCTTACTGTATAAAATAACCTCCACATAAAGGACACCTCTGTATAACAGAGACACAGTGTCCATTATTATTATTGCTGATAATTATACTTGTGTCTCTTCTTAGTCTTATTGCTAGTATTCATGTACTGGATCTCAGCTCCAGTGGCTTTCAGTTGCTCTACAACCTTCCCTTGTCTAACCTGATGAACCTGTTCACTCCTAGCATACCCTCACCTCCTGAACTGATAGCACTGGAACAGGATTCACCAACACTCAGAGTCTGCAAGACAGGTGAACATGCACCTGCAATTATTCTTTATGTACATGTACATCTATTATTATTATTATTATTATTATTATTATTATTCTATTTTCTATAGCTATGGCAACAGTTATTAATTCTTATCACGCCTCAGCAGTTGAGTATTATGAGTTATTCAGTTTGGTATGTCACTCACTCTCTCTTTTACACAATCTTCATGTACTGTACATTGTATTTTCTTTTTTTTGTATATTCCAGTTAGTTCCTTTAGCTTCTTATGAAGGTGACGACGAAGTTGGGATCCTTGTTAGGATTGTAAGTGACATGTGTTCCTTAAATACACTTTTACTCTCTCCCTCTCTCTCTCTCCCTCCCTCTCTCTCTCTCCCTCTCTCTCCCTCCCCCTCCCTCCCCCTCCTCCCTTGCTAGATGAGTATCCAGTTATGTCGCAATGAACTCAATTTTGATCATTTACCAGTTGTACTGAAGTCAATGAAGAAGGTATACAGTGGTTATGTTCACAGCTGGTGTTTATCATGTACCCCCTCCCCTACTCCTCTTGTCATTTTACCTTTCATCTCTTCTCCTCTTCATTTTTTTAGGCTGCCTCCACTTCTGTATGGAAAGCTAAACTTCTTGTTTTGTATGTACTCCAGGTGCATATGAATAAATTAATTAATTAATTTATTCTTATTTTCTCTCCTTTTTGTCAGGTTTTGGTATTTTGGAATTTCTTTACAGTTGCTAACCACAAGAAAGAACTCAACGACCTCTTACTCTCTCTTCTTGGAGACTCACAAATTGAAGTAATTATTATTATTTTATTTATCATTACCTCCAGTACATGTACATGTAGTCACCAGCCTGTCTGGAGGTGTGTGTGTGTATAAGTAATGTAATACCTGAGGACTAAGATATCTGCTTGAGGTGAAGCTGAGGGCAGATATCAAGGGACTCAGGTATTAGATACTCACCTCCAGACAGGCTGAAGGATGTACAGTACATGACATGTTCCTGTTTGTCACATTTTCCATTCTCAATGAGTGATTATAGTTTGTTTGTTTGCTGGAGTGTATGATTTAAGTCTCTCAGTTATGTTGATGAGTAGTGTTCTGTGAATTATTGTGACACTTTTGAGGCTTAGGAAATTCCATTGAATCATGGAATGGAGGAACAGTTAGGAGTCAACTCCACACTTTATAGATTAATTGACACTTGTTAGTAATAGGGTAATGGGGTATTGTACCAATTATCAGGGGAAGTGTTGCAAAGCCTTTAATTGTTTGTCGTCACTTATAATTAGAATATGAGGCTGATGAAATATTGAAATGACATTTGTACTGTTGGTACGCTAAAAGATTGTAGTAGAGTCCATTATGATGTAATAATTATTATTAATTAGTTACTATTAAATTATTATTCATGATTTACACTTAAATGTATTCCGTCATGTTTCATGTTTTCTTGGGTCTCTGTGTTCAATGGTTGTTAATTATCTGTACAGTTTCATAATATTGTTCTCATTCTTTGAATATTTTAAACTATAGAATGATCCTATTCTAATTAGCAGGCACACGTGCATGGGCATTATATAGAATAATTGGCTTCATTATGTTTCATTCCCAGCAGTAACTGCTAGTTTCCGTTATGTGTCTTAATTATAACAAAACATGTTCTCCAATCTTTCTCAGTTTATTCTTCATCAAGTTTCTAACGTTATTCTTTCTACATTACTGTACTTTATATAGTTAGTTAGTATGGCATGCCCCATACATTTCAAACTGTTTAACTGCACACAATTAATTAAAATACAATAGTGTCCTTTTATGGTAATATTCACATGTACATGTACGTGTGTGTGTGTGTGAATTTCATTAGAGGAGGTTGTGTACTGCAGTCGAGTGTATGATGACTTTATTTCATGTACACTGGTGCCAATGATCATATTCTCACATGATGTCACTTGGTGGATGTTGAGTTTGGCAGACGTGTCCTTGTGATATTATTGAGAATATATTCTAATCATTTTCTTTGATCTACTGTTGGTTGTTGATTTCTGTTTAATTGATGGAATGATAATGAAACTAGTTAGTGGCCACTCAGTATAGCCATTGCTTTATAGTGTGTCGGATGGACAATGTGCTGTTGATACCTAAGTATGTTAAGTGAAGTAGGATAGTATAATTACTATTAGTAACACAGTGGCATTGATTCATACCACTTTAAAATGGCTGCCATGACTTTTGCAGCCTTGCTATAGTATAGGGACTTTGGTTCAATTTTTGAGCAACTTTAAAAATCCAATTTTGATTAGAATTAGCTCAAAGTCTCTATACAACATATACACGTACATGTAGGTATACTCTAATCAATGATTCATGCAGTTATGACTTAATGTACTAGTAATGAAATCATAACAGGAAAATGACGTCAGGATTTATAAAGTGACCATGGAGGCTATCTTAAACTACCCTGGCCCTCCTTAACAACAAGAATGTCAACTATGGAATCTTTAATGTATTGCTAATAGTTCTAGTTCCTTTTATTTCCTTATGAAACCTTGCGGGCAATAAAGCTGGTATGAATTAATGGAAACTGAATGAGGTGGGCATTCCTTTAAATAAATACCTTTTTGTTGTCTTGACAATATCAGACACTTATAGCAGCTGCTAATTCAAAGCAATACAAGATGCATGTAGACACTGTGTAGATGTTACTGTGTGTTTGTCATAAAGAAGAGGTAGACAGTATTGTTTGTTATTGTATGGTAACTTTACCTTAACTGGTGGAGCATGCAGTATCACGCACACACACACTCAAAGAGAAGTTTGTTTGTGATTGAAGAGATCAAAGGAGAGGGACACACGTCCATCACTTTCTCTCTCTCTCTCTCTTTATGTAAAGTGTGTTTTGAGTTGTGTTCACACTCCATTGAATTTCATTGCACACACACACACACATGTACATGTACATTAATGATCAAAAGAGGCATGTAGTCAATTTGCAGATAATGACTGAATTATTGGAGTCCGCTTTCTCTTTGTGTGCAGTATGGACTATAAAAGTGTATAAGTTTGTTCTTTTTCAAATTGAGAAAGGAGAGAGAGGGGGGGAGGGAGAGAGATGAAAGGAGAGAGGGAGAGAGAGGGAGGGAGAGAAAGAGGGTAGGGCGGATTTGCATGACTTATGTCACGTAGATCAAAGCACACGTTTCAGGAAAGAGCTCTCTTTAATCTGAATACTCCATGCACAGTGACAGTGATTGATAATTGGTGTAGTTTCTGGGAATAATGTCTCTCTCCTGGACATGATCTCAGAGATTAAATGGCTATACTAGACTCACTAATGCCCATATAATGTAACACTATATTGTATTGTATAATATTGGAGTATATGTCATCAAGGGAGTGTATTCTTTAATGTCTTTAATGTGGTTTGGTACTGGTACTACTTCTCTTGTCAAACATTGTGGTTGATGTACATACACAGGTACGTGTCTTCAATCATTGTTACCTAATCATTGAATGACGTGTAGAGTTATTTCAATATTTGACCAGTGTTGAATGAACTACTATAGCTTTAAGAGCATCAATATGTATCAGAAAATGTAATTGAGGGTGATTTCGGAGCTATTTTTTAAAGCCTGTATTAAAATATACAGAAAATTGGGCATATTTTTTAATGATCATAACTTGAAATTTGTAATCATCATCAGAATTAATTTAGCAATAATAATTTGCTTTTTTTATAATGAGAAGTAAATGATTCATTTGTTATTGTTAATTTCCTTGAACCGGTTATGATCATCACTGACAGCTAGGTGTGTGAATGTTGTTTTTTTCTTTAAAAATATAATTTTCATTATATTACGACTATACTGTACATCGACTACACTAACACAACGTCAGTCATATAGACGCAGCCTTTGAGTCTAAGAAAAGGAAACGAGTGGAAGGATGTAGTGTTATATCATAATAGTAGCTTTACTGGAGAGTGTAGTTTGTAGTACACTCACATTGTACTACCTTCTGTAGTATTGTTCTTTCATCTTTGTCTTTCTCTTCCTTTAGGTGAGAGAATTGGCCTCATCAACCATCAGTGGGTTTGTGAGATGTGGCATAATATCACCAGATAATCTCAAGGTGCATTATGAGACAATTAATGCTAACTATTATGACAATTTCACCCCCTCCCTCCCTCTCCCCCTCTCTGCTCCCTCTCCCCCTCTCTCTCTCCCTCTCCCTCTCTCTCTCTCCCTCTCCCCCCTCTCTCCCTCTCTCTCTCCCTCTCAGACTCTTTTCACTAAACAAGCTAAGACTAGGTTACCAAAGAAACGGGCAGCCCTCCCAATAGAGGAGACTGATGGTGCTACTGCAGCTGCCATTAATGATACCACCAATAGAGGATATGATGGTATATGATTCACTTGTACCTATTATATTATTATTATTATTAGTATTATTATTATTATTATTATTATCATCATTATTATTATTATCATCATCATCATCATTATTATTATTATTATTATTATTATTATTATTATTATTATTATTATTATTATTAGTATTATTGTACATGTACATGTATTTAATCCTATTTTAGACCTGGGTGGATTTTTAGTTCACATGTGAATGAATATATAAATATTGTAAAGTGTCTATGCCAAAGGATTGTCATATAAAGCTATCATTTGCTAATCGTATCTTCCATCCTGTCTAGACTGCCTGCCCTACACTCTCTACTCTCCTAATTTCCTTGTTTTGTTTGTCTATTTTCAACCTTTCTACTTGTACCTTTTTGAAAGCTTGTATGGTCCAATATTGTAATTATGATTACTCCTTTCTCTCCTCCCCCCTCCCTCTCTCTTTCTCTCCCTCCTCCTCCCTCTCTCTCTCTCTCCCTCCCCCTCCCTCCCTCCCTCTCTCTCTCTCTCTCCCTCTCTCTCCCTCTCTCTCTTACTCCCCAGGCCTCCTGGTCGATAAACACTGTGGCGTCCTTGGTCTCGCTGCATTAGTTCAAGCCTGTCCTTATACCATACCTGATTGGCTACCTGACATTGTAGACGAGTTATCCTCCCACCTTCATGACCCCGCCCCCATCCCCGTAAGTAATGAAATAAGTTTGATACAGCTGCTAGAGGTGACAATTAGCTAAGATAAATTAAAGTATATAGCCAACTTTCAAGTCATTATTTTATAGAGGAGGAGAAGGGACGGAGAGAGGGGGGAGGGAGGGTAGAAAGAGGGGGAGAGAGGTATCAATTGTCACAATTATTATTGTGTCAGTGGGTAGCTGTGATGTATTGATGTTCGGTTGATCCATGAAATGAGAATTTAAACAATGCGTATTTGATGAATAGATATTGATTACTCAACCAGTAGCTGCTAATGGGAGCCATAGATTGTATGTCTCTCTATTTCCTGTTTCAGCTGCCACAGTCAATTTCAAATTATGACAAACAGCTGTAATGAATTGCCATTATATGAACTATTTTAATTAAACCAGCAGGCGTTACTAAATCTAGAATTATATTTTAAGATACTTAAGGACACCTAGGGCTAAATATGAGAGACCAAAAGCTGAAAAATGGGATATTTCAGGAGACCTAGACCAAATATGGGAGACAAAAGTCTCCTAAACTCTCTCTAGATCTAACAGTGATTATTATTGTATTGGACTAACTGGAGCATGCTCCTGTATAATAGTCTTTTCATCTTTTCTCATGTTTCTATACATGAAACACACACTTCATACAATACTCCTGTAGCTGTAGTACTAATGAGAGGAGGAGGAGGTTGGAGTATTGAAGCCTTGTGATCCTTTCCTTTGATGTGGTCTCATGAACCAGCTACTCACATCCTTTCATCTTTTTGTCCTCTTTTGGCGCAATAGCCAGCACCTGTACAGCTTACTAATGCCAGTCTCTTTTTAAATGATGATAATGATGAATCTGAATGGTGAAAATGTACCTAATACCCTGAGGCATAGGGCACATGTTCATGTGTTTCCCCATTAGTGTGTGTGTGTATCAACAGGCTCCTGCTGCTGCTGCTTTTGTGTGTGTGTGTGTGTGAGCTTCCTATATACTTATTAGATTTAATGCACTTTCATATACAAAACAACTTTAAAGATAAAGGGATACTCTGTTTGTTTTATCTGAAAGTTGTTTGCTCCAGACCATAATAATAATAATATTATAATATTGATAATAATAATAATGATGATAATAATAATAATAATGATGATAATAATGATGATGATGATGATGATGATAATAATAACATCAGTCCAGTGGTTTAGTTAAGTACTTAAATAGCCTCAATTGCTGTAACTCATGTTTCAGATACAATTTTATTACATCTTCTGATAAAAGGTGGCGTCCATATGCTGTATAGAAAGTTTGAGCCAAATCTGATAAAGTATTTTAAGTATAGAAATGAACCAATTTTTGAAAAATTCCCATATACTATATATATATAGCCCATGGTTTTTTCCAAAAAATGGCTCCGAAATCACCCCCAATTTTTATTACATTTTCTGATACATATTGATGTTCTTATGTTGTGTAGAAAGTTTGAGCTGATTCCGACTTCAATTTTTCAAGTTACAGCCATTTTAAGAAAATGCCAAAATTCTGAAAAGTACCCAAGGCTATAGTCCATGGCTTTTTCCAAAAAATGGCTCCGAAATCACCCCAAATTTTTATTAAATTTTCTGATACATATTGATGTTCTTATGCTGTGTAGAAAGTTTGAGCTGATTCCGACTTCAATTTTTCAAGTTACAGCCATTCAAAGTTTGAGTACACATGTATAATAATAGAATAGTCTTTTAGTTGATGCATCATTCACGTCAATAAAGACACGTACTTCAGATACTCAAGTCCAATAATTAATGTTTACCATCAGCTGAATCCTTCAGCACCAACAGACACAAACAATGATATGCTGTAGACTAGATTTAACTTACACAACTGTACATGAACATTCTCTGCCTGTAAAAGCATTATTAATACTTGTGTAATAACTAGTACATCATATATTAATACTTGTGTAATGAACTGGGCGTGTGTTTATCTGCTTTAAGTGTCAGTTTGCATTCCAGTCTCACTGATGTTGTTGCCTAGTTACAGCATGTTCCCACCTTCGTGACGTTAGTGTTAGATTAATGAGAGTATACAGTAACCCACCTTATGTAAGCCATACATACGTAATGGGGTACGTGGTTTTAGATTAGAGAAGGAGGGAGAGAGAGGGAGGGAGAGGTGAGAAGAATTAGAGAAAGACAAAGCTTCTGTTTTTAATGTAGTGTCTGTGTTTGCTCTTTGCTACTGTCTTGTACAGAGACAGGTTGTCATGGTAGCCTCTTGTGGTTTTTATTTTAATCAGTGAGGGCCTGTGAACTTGACTGAGATTAAGTGTCAATCCTTTGATATGGACACACCTCTCTCTATACAGCATATCCTGTGAGAAACAAATGGCCCCATATTCATTACAACTGGTCTATTAGTAATTTGATATCCAGTGTGGAGTGTGGCCACTGTTTGTAATGAGGTTACTACTGAGTCTGAAGCCTCCATATAATGGACACTTTGAAAGTGTCTCTGTTATACAGAGGTGTCCTTTATGTGGAGGTTATTTTATACAGTAAGGAATGTAATTGGTACACTAGGTGCTGTCCGTTAAATGGAGGTGTACACTATAGAGAGTGTCCATTAAGAGAGGCTGTACTGATTGTAGTGTATGTACATGTACATGTATTTGTATGTCGGTATGATTAAGTTGTGTGGGTTATTTGGGTGGGTCTGTTTATTTGAGCTACAAGAGGCCTACCTAACTGAAAGGCATTCAATACCAGCCTTATCTCATTAGCTTAACACACAGGCCATCTCTCCACTGGCTTCTTCTTTGGAATGACCACCTATCAGCTTTCACTGGGCATACCATGAAGTCCTGTTATGACAAGATTATAAATACTTTATACATGTACATGCACTTGCACGGTGTTTCATAATCCTATCAGGGACACATTGATGCTAGCGTCATGTGTGTACGTGTACATGTATTTGCTGTAGGGAGGTGTAGAGGGAGTCATTGGGAGGTGGTGGGACATGGAATGCTGTTTCTAATTATTGTCTTGTATGAATGAGACCTTGTTAATTCTATATACTGGCTGGCAATGGGACATGATGTAGGTCACACATATTGTGATCAAATGTCTCCAGCTACAGCTAACAAAGCAACTAACTGTAGAAGATATTTATTTGTATGTGGATACGGATCATTTTGAGTTTATGTGTTTATGTTTTTTTGCTGGATTATTTATGTTTGCTAATCTCAGCGTGTTTCATTACATTGTAACTTGTTATTGCCAAGTGCTACCATTATTAAGGACTAGTTTATTTCATACTCCATTAATTGGTTTCTGACATTACCCTACGTCATTCAAACTGCTTTAGTCACTGCCAATTCTTCTAGTACAGCTACTCTATGGAGCGCATCCTTACATATATTCTATACATGCTCGTATTACTACTACTGGCAGTAAACTTGTCTCTAGTTTCTGTTTTTGTTTTTGTTTATTCTTCTCTCTTGCTTCCTTCCTTGACGTCTGGCGGTCACTTTTAACTTCTTCCAGCTGCACAACCTCCCCTAATCTTTTATTGACTACTTGTTTCCATATTACCTTATCAACTCAAGCCAGTGATTTGGCTGGGGAGTTTGCTTTCTCCGTTTGATCTTCTATTTTCATTAGTACACAACTTATTTTGTGCTTTCATTATCTACTGGTATAAATTGAATAACAAGGACATTTTGTAATGTCCCAATTGGTACAAGCCTATACAAAAGTACCTCTGAAATGAGGACACCTCTGTATTAAGGACAGGTGGTGTGGGCCCAATGGTGTCCTTAATAAAGAGGCTACACTGTACATGTATTAAGGACAGGTAGTGTGGACCCAATGGTGTCCTTAATAAAGAGGCTACACTGTACATGTATTAAGGACAGGTAGTGTGGGCCCAATGGTGTCCTTAATAAAGAGGCTACACTGTACATGTATTAAGGACAGGTAGTGTGGACCCAATGGTGTCCTTAATAAAGAGGCTACACTGTACATGTATTAAGGACAGGTAGTGTGGACCCAATGGTGTCCTTAATAAAGAGGCTACACTGTACATGTATTAAGGACAGGTAGTGTGGGCCCAAAGAGGCTACACTGTACAATCATGTTTGTCTCTGTGTGGTTGTATTCAGTTGCTGAAATTTGAATTAATTGTTTTGTTGTGTCCTTGTGGTTGTATCTTATCTAAGTGGTTTCTCTTGTCTATATCAATGTCTGTCTATCTCTTTACTCT
>NW_003550665.1:2298-3125 GCF_000090795.2 Amphimedon queenslandica | reverse complement strand
AGCAAGAATGCTTCAAGGTTTTATAGCTTACCTCTATTATCACAAGATTACCACAATGTTTGTTGACAACATACATGGACTACAGGCCAATGCTGTTATACATTGCTACTAGAAGTGCCTATAAATGTATGCTGTATGATTTATGTAACACAAAAAGTTGAAAGTGTCCTAACACATACATTAGGCATGTGTAGGCACCTGTGTATATGTAAATTGTCGATAAGCTAACAGATGACTTTCTAAGGCAAAAACTATTTCCTTTTTGACTGACTTACAATAACAACTCCCTCTACTTTCCATTATTAATATACAACCTATTACATATAAATGTATCTTATAAAGATAATAATAGAAATAGCAATGAATCTTAGATTAGCACTAATGTAGTTGTACTATAGTGTCTACAGCTTTAGTCACTCAACAAAGAAAACTAGTTTTCAGCATTTCCCTGGCTTTGGTTCCCACGGAGTCCCAACGTTCCAATCATTAGTGAACACATCCTCAAATATGTCAGCAACCTTTGGGCTCTTCATTACTACCAACATGTCACGATTGACAGAACTCCTTGACTTAGCATAAGGAGGGAATGTACTTTCTTCAGGGAAATCACTTGGACTCCAATTACCTGAGGAGAGAGAGAGGACTCTATATAAAGAGGCCTTCATACATGAGGCAACATGTTGCTAGCAACATTTGTGTCTTGTAAGCAAAGTGTTGCCAAGAATAGTAAGATGTTCTATTTCTGGCAACATGTTGCTTGGTTCAGTTGGTTGCTAGCAACAAGCTGCCTTGTGTATGAAGGCCTTAAGAACACTGTATGTGTCCTT
>NW_003550665.1:0-1510 GCF_000090795.2 Amphimedon queenslandica | reverse complement strand
ATATTGCTGATATTACTTGATAGCCCAGCTATATAAGACCAGACATGTTGACGAGGTGACCCACGTGTGATACTAACTCCATCAATATAAGCATCATTGATATCTTTGTTAATGCTTACAACTCCATTAGGCCTTCCCTTTTGATATCCAACCACTTTACCACATATTTGACTATAACTGATACCATTTGTTTGGAATACATTAGACCTACAACCACCATAACTATTCTCTCTCCTACAAAGTCTAATCCCTCCAGTCATCAATTGCTGAAGCCCAGAAGGACAGTTCTGTGACATGTCATTCATATCAAGATAAGCTATTCTTGTCCATCCTCCATCTTGTCCACACAGCTCTCCCATATTGCAGTATATTTTGCGACTGTTAACATAATAGTAACCAGAAGAACTGTTAAGATGAGCTGTTTTAATATCTTTACAAGAAACAGTTTGAGTAGAGGATCCATTCTGTATCTCTAGTAATTCATTGACTATTAGTAGTACATCATTAACAGCAGCAGCAGTTGGTATACTGATATCTTTAATAAGACTAGTGTTCAGTAATTGAAGTAGTTCATCTGTAGACCTGTTGGTATTATTAGCATGTACCATAATCTGTTGTATTATGTTATTCATTGTATCCTGTATCAGTGACAGGTTACTGTTAATAGCAGTATTACCACTATTAGTGAGGCCAGCATTGTTGCTGCTTGCGGCATCTTTTGATATTAAGTTAAGTACAAGTATAGCTACCAATAGGAATATTATGATCACCAGTAGAATTATTATTGCAGCAAATGACTTCTTTCCTACAGTATACTGCACTGGTTGTTGAGGAGGTTTGGTATTCTTAACATTAGCTTTTGGTAGCTGATAATCTAATGAATATATCATACATTAGTTTTAATAATAAATTACTTGTATGGTATATACCTGAGTAGTCATGAAGATCTGAGTATACTGCTTCTTCAGTACTAGTATCAGTCTTTACTACTGGTTCATAGGCTGTGTTTTGTGTTAGCTTCATTTCTTCATTGAAATCCTTAACTTCACTTTGAAAGCTTGTTGACATTGTCTTGTTTTCCATTTCTTTGTAGTGACTGAGAAGGAAAGGTAAAAAGAGGTCTCACAAGAATCAACGAACGATTTTATCAATAAGTTAAAAACTTCTTAAAACTGAAGAAGCACTCACTTAAATCAAGAGTACATACTCTTGCTTAAATATATCACAGAAACATCTTGCATAACATTACATAACACTAAAAAGAAATCAACATTGCATACATTATCTTACCTTACATAATAAGTGAAAATAAGTACAGAAAATAATAATCAGGAAAAATCATAATAATAATAATACAATAAGTGCCTAGGAAAATAATTGTAGTTAAGCTTACATTAACATCATCAGCTATAACACTCTTCACTAGCACTGCTTATGGTTATCTACAGCTCTATTTAATTTATTTGAGTTTATATTAGCACTGCAACATTATCTCTGTTATCTGCAATGT
>NW_003550651.1:1835-3142 GCF_000090795.2 Amphimedon queenslandica | reverse complement strand
TATGGCGAGGCACTAGTTCTGAAAAGAACCGGTAAAGCAGCTCCAAAGAGCCCAAGGCTTAGTAACACAAGAAGAACAACAGCTCAAGAACACTGCAGCAAGGTGCTTTCCTTCAATATCGCGCCGTTTTCAATTAAAATAACACCTCGGTTTCCATGGTTTTTAATTGAAATTTTTTTATGACCGCGAATAATTGCAGCCACGAATATATCCTGACCTACGGTATACGGTAGTCTTGTCAAAAAGTTTACGAGCTGTATCTTGATCTTGACTGGTGCTAGAAGGATAATTCTTACACCATTCTACTCCAATAGGCTATGCGCAAATCCATGTCCCCCAAAAATCATTCTCCAAGAAAATAAAAAGTGGCATTATGAATGTTGTATCAGGCCAACTTACCTCTCATCGCCATTTTGTTAATCATAGAAGCATGTGCTCCAAAAATTGGGTGTGATCACGCATGCTCAGATCTCAGAACTGGGAAAAGCAAGCAATTTTTTTACCTAGCTAGGCTAGCTATGCTCATACTATAGACCCATGGGTGGATCTAGGGTCAAAATGATGGTAGGGCAATAATCAAATTCATGAGTAAGTGTGGCTAATTAATAGTTATTAATCTTTTTTATTAACAAGTTGGCCAGTACTTGTGGTTACTGGTTAGTTGTCACAGCTGGGTAAATATGGCCATGGATTGAGGTTTTAATGAATGTGTATTACAATGAGACAGTACTTTAAATGAATATAATTATCTAGCAATGAACATATTTAGTAACCCCTTCTGATGGCACGGCTTTGCCCACCCCCAGATCCACCACTCTATGCTTGGAATCAATCGCAATACTTAGTGGAGGTTCCCAGCTAAGAGAAGGTATTAATTTTGCATATTACTCTTTTATCAAGTGTGGAATGAATTACTTTATTTCGAAAAACAAATAATTAATTAATGTTATAATAATGCAATGATAATATGAACTTGACAACAGGAATAGCCACAGGATTGCAGGGAAGAGGGAGCTTCTTGAACAAGGACTTGTGTCAAGACTATAGTATTAATTTCACTTGCCATTAGTATAGTAGATATTCCTTCAGCATGCCTATTCCATCACAATCAGTGTCTCTCATAAATGCTGTAAAGTCATAACAATGATAATAATAATAAAGAAAATTATTGTTTAAGTAAAATCAAAGTTGCAACTGAAGAAATATTATAAATATTATTAAAAAATCAACACAAACAAGAACATAAAAAATTTAAAAAAACAAGGGCAAGTAGGATTCTAGAGCAAATTTGTAAAAAGTAATGGAAA
>NW_003550651.1:0-1091 GCF_000090795.2 Amphimedon queenslandica | reverse complement strand
ATTTTGCCAAAATTTAAAGTAGAGAATTCTCAATTTTATTTTTTATTACATTTTCTCATGCATATACATGTACATGTACATGTGTTAGATTTTGTATTTGTTACAAATTGTATTCATTGCATTAGGTGAGGCAGTATCTAATTGATGAAGATGATTTTAGTGTCATCAGTGAACTGATTGAAGGGCCTGCCAGTATCTGTACTGGAGACATGATGGAGAGTGTACTATTGGAAATATTGAAAAAACCAATCAAGTAAATTAATACTGTCACATTATTATTATTAGTAATCATTATTATCATTTCTTTATTATTATTACTATCATTATCATTATTATTATTAATCATGAGAAGAGAAAAATTATTAATTATTGTATTATTATCATTTATTGTTATTATAAATATTTTGTACATGTACATGTACGTGTAGTTCATTTTACGTCAATTTCTCTCAGTGTAGCTAACCTCAGTTATCAGTATTACGGGTTGAGTTTGCTGGAGTACTTGAGAAGACAAAAGTTACGACAAGAACTGAAAGACCTACTGGCACAACCGAAACACAAACAACTATTGATACAAGGTAGGAGAAGGAGAGGGAGAGGGAGGGAGAAGGAGGGAGAGAGAGAAAGAGAGAGAGAGAGAGATTTAATATTATGACATTTTAGTTTAAGAGAGGACACTACGCCCAACTCTTGTCGGTAGTCAGACGTCAGAGTGTTGGCCACAGTCGGTTGATGCTCCTAGTCTGTCTACCCACTGAGATGTCTTTCCTGGCCACTTTCCCTGCATCACACCCACCCTCCGTCCTTATTCTCACAACTCAGAACACCTAATAACTTACTACATGCAGCAACATAATAAAGCTTTTACATTTACTGTGTTAGCATGAAGCCGTGGTGAACAGCAGGCTAGGCAGTCCAGTCTTGAGAACCGGAACTGGGAGTTAAAATGTTTTTAATGGCCAAACTCTCACCTCCCTGCCTGCCTTAAAAAGCTGTTGTTACCAATATGGCTTGTACAGTTACATGTGTGCTGACACTAGATATACAGGGCCTATGCTTATTATCTAACAACTGGGCTTACCACTACATAC
>NW_003550633.1:1936-3169 GCF_000090795.2 Amphimedon queenslandica | reverse complement strand
GTTTGTGGTGTTGATGTTTGTGTTGGTAATGTTGCAGTGTTTGTAATTGAGATAGTCACTGTTTAACATATAAAAATACCATTATTATGCACAACTATACATACCTTTGCAGTCAACAGCAGCTACTGGTCCATTATAACTTTTTCCATCATCCAGCTCAATTGTGTGATGCCTGCAGTCCTCCAACATGTCTTCATTTCCAATACAATAAACGTTAGAGAACCTTGTGGCTTTGTTGGACCTTGTATAAGGCGAATTATCAACTGTTTCCCCAGCTATATGCAAATATAAAACTAGAATCATTATAGTGAGGTGTAGTTAGACTCACCAGATGTGCCATAGGCTTTGAGTTGCTTGCATACTACTCTAGCATCAGCATCATCCCAACCATTAGCAGAAACAAGAGTCCACACTCCATCAACGCAAACTTCTACATATCCTTCATAGGAATGCTTTCCGCCTGTAAGTCGTATAGACCCTTCACTGCAATCTGGCATAATAATTAAAAATACATCACACCATCATGTTAAACTCACTGTCACGACAGAGGAGACCAACTCCAGCATTAGAGTAGCAATTTAAATTTGGTGCCACAACTTTTGAGCAGTCAGCAATGTAGTTCTCATGACCAAAGCACTCAACATTCCCATAGATTACTGGACCATCCCCAACTCCAAACTCACCATTGGTGTAAATAATAGCTCCTATACAAATGAGATAATAATTTTCATATGTCCACTCATTCACTCACCCTTAACATCTCCATATCCAGCTTGTTTACAGGCTACATGAGCTGCAGATTTCCTGAAGCTGTTAGCACAGAAGTCACCCCACACTCCATTAGTGCATATTTCTAAACGACCTTCCCTGTCTATTGTACCATTGACTAGCCTTATCTCTCCCTCATTGCAATCTGTCCTGTCTGTAATAACATGAAATTTTATGTAAGTGATATAGCCAGCAATAATTTGTAGACAATATATTATGTAAAGTGAGTAAAAAAACATTAATACTTTTTTATTGCATTAATGTACAATGTAGTATAGGTAGAAATCAAGTTAATAACTTACAGTAGCATTTAAGACCAAGGGAGGCAGGACAGGTTGAGCAACTACTATAATAATTTCCTTGAGTGAAGCTACAGTATCTGAGGCCATTGCCAGAGCATCTTATCCTTGATATTGATTCTATCCCAGTTGACACACCAAACCGACTGTCTCTATATAGTACTGA
>NW_003550633.1:0-1266 GCF_000090795.2 Amphimedon queenslandica | reverse complement strand
TAGGCCATGGCCCAGCACCAATGTTATATTGAACATCTGCAAAATTACAATTTAAATCAATGTTTGTATTTGTATTTACTGTTTCCTGTGTAGCCTAACTGCTTGCAAGCTACTTTTGATGTACTACACCTCCATCCATAACCACAGACTGCTGTCCAGCGTCCATTACTATCACATATTTGGAGCATTCCACTTAAGCTGTTAGAGCCGGATGTCCTATTATTGTACAGACGAATGGATCCACTTGTACATGTACCTGGTATATAAATATTTTAGTGAGAAATGCACTTAACATGAACAAAGTTACTATCTAGATAATAGTTCCACTTACCCATATCAAAGTCACATTGGATATAAAGTGTGTCTCTTACAGTATTACAGTAGTAATGTGCATTATAGCTCGTAACATAGCTGGATGAATTTGTCAAGCAATTGACTATTGTATTGTTGTTATTGTAGCATGTAGGAGTAGAGTACGATGAGATATATTTAGCAACATAACTTATTGTAGACCACGAGCCATTATTTAATATTGTCAGTGGTGCTATAATAATGACAAGAATGCATTAAGGTAGAATGAAAGGTATAAACAAACTTGGATTAGTGTGACCCAAATTATTGCAGAGAGCAACCGAATATTCTTGCCTCCATCGATAGTCACAGACAGCAGTCCATTTCACACCGTCACAAATTTGAAGCATTCCTTTTGTTTGATTGGCCTCTCCATTATCATACAGACGTATATCTTCAAAAGTACAGCTCCCTTCTGCAGAGTGATTATCAATGCTATACAGCTCATACTTATAGAATTTACCTGTAAGAGAAAGAAAAGCTATGAGAACATGGCTCTCTGCATCCAACTGCTTGATAATGCACTGCAGTATCAATGCTGCCTTATAAAACAAAGCACTGCATTTAATAATGGATCCACCTCAATAGAGAGGACAGGCAGCATTATCAGGTAACGTAAAGAGCTCTCAACCAGTCAAACCAGTTAAACAGAAAAAATGTACTTGTGGTGGTCCAGGGTGTGACAGATCAGCCATTACCAGTAACATCTACTGCAGTGAAGGATGCATTAAGAAGTAAGAGACACTTGGTGTACTCTACTTACTGCTACCCTCTCTTCTAATGACAGACATATTGAGTTCAGTTTAAAGAAGTTCTCCATCCTTGGCCTGTCCCATGGAACAGGGTCTGAACTGGGCAAAGGATCAGGTGGTATTACTGTAGTGGACACAAGGAGCAAGAAGATACTGACTGGTC
>NW_003550616.1:1932-3196 GCF_000090795.2 Amphimedon queenslandica | reverse complement strand
AGTAATTATCAATACACAAGACAATACAAATTATATTACATTATTTATAAATGCAATCGCAATATGGTAAAATATTGAGTTAAAAATTATTACCGTATAGCGGGATATTTTCGTGGGGTCAAATTTTCGTGATTTGGGGTGGTTGAGATTTTTGTGGGTTAAATTTTCGTGATAACTGTATTATAAGAGCCTCTGGCAAAGCCTGGTGAGCTTTCTCTACCTCTCTCTCGACAGCTTTAATCGTTTTTGAGGGTAAGCCAAGTGTACTTTCATCAATGGAAGCTTTTTTCTCCATTTTATTGCACGTGGAGCAATATACTGCAACAGGACACGCCTATACCAAATATGTGCTAAATTTTCGTGCCTTAAATTTTCGTGAAAGTATCTGGGACACAAAAAACACGAAAATAAGACTCCGCGAAAATATCCTGCTATACGGTACTAAAAATTAACAGCGGTAAAAATACTTTAGTTGTATAGACAGACAAAACTAATCACATTACATTAACTTTATTGGCAAAGCATTATGCTATATAAATGCTAAAAGTATTGAGTTGAAAATTATTATTAAAAACAAACAACAGCAAAAGAAAATTAAGTTATGAATATACAAAATAATAATAAAAGAAAGGATTAGGATTAGTGTGAAAGACACCAAAAGAAAACATAACAGATATTCAGTTAATCATAAAGTGTATTTTCAAACACTTAGATATCTGTTTAAAGAATTGAATATGGCCATACATAAAGTTATAACATGATACAAGGATTACATCATATCTCTAAAACTTAGTATGGTACAAGACATAATTCCACCCTTAATTTCCTTTGTCTTACTTGTTCTGTTTTTTTTCTCACCTACATATTTGTTGCCTAAAGATATGGCTAGCATTTATGCCCCCACCCATAAGTTGCTCAGACAGCTTTCATAAAAATTCATCTGAGTTTTTAAAGAGATACACAGTGTCAGTATTAAAAATGGAAAATTATCATGAGTTTTGATGTGGTGAGTCTGTTCACAAAACTACCTGGTGATGAAGTTATGACGATTATTAAACAATGATAAAGGATTGATAGACTGAAAACCTATCAAAGTAGAAGATATTCTAAAATTAACAGATCTGTTTCAGATTTGCTCTAGCATGCTTTAAACTTTTGGGACAGTTTTTTAAGAGATAAAGAGAGCAGCTTATGTTCTTTTTTGTCAACTATTGTTGCCAATATTTATAAAGATTGCTTTTAAGAGATGGCCCTAAATACTGTA
>NW_003550616.1:0-1235 GCF_000090795.2 Amphimedon queenslandica | reverse complement strand
TTCCTTTGAGTAAGTATGAATGTCATTAAATCGTGATTAATGTAGGCGTGGAAGTCTACAACAACACATGAACCACACCCCTTGGTTGGCAGAAACATACATCAAAGGAATGGAGATAGAAGAAAATTCCAAAAATAAGTTGTTTATATATAGCAGCAAAGAGGCTCCTCACTGATTCATAGGTGTCTATAGCAGAAGTAGCAGCTTGAAGCATAGATGTAAGAAGAACTGCACAGTTGCTTTTTTATGCTTTTCTTCCTTTTGTTTGTAATGCATTCTGCCAACCAGGGGAGTGGCTTTAACCAGGCTCCACCTTAGCTAATGTGAACTGAAGGTAAGAGGTAACGGGCAGGTTATGTATAATGTAGCAAAAATTTATTCAATTCAAATTTATTTTGTGAAAAGTTACATGCAATTTTTAAATAACAGTAATTTGGAGCAATAAAGTACAGCAGAGAGATTAAACCAACAATATGGTGTAGATACAATGGTGACACCTTCATAATGCATAAACTAATGGTTAACTAGTCGAATGCAATGCATTAATTGGGCAAGCTTGAGTCAGTCGTGGTATTTTACGCTGACTCTGCTGCTAGCTAGGCTGTTTCTCTAGTTAAATCTGAATCTGGAATGCCATCATAGTCCTATGAGCAAGAAGAGCATCTTTTTCATCCCA
Source organism: Amphimedon queenslandica (assembly GCF_000090795.2). Lineage (NCBI taxonomy): Eukaryota > Metazoa > Porifera > Demospongiae > Haplosclerida > Niphatidae > Amphimedon > Amphimedon queenslandica. The sequence goes on along the minus strand of NW_003550616.1, from coordinate 559 downwards.
GCTGGGTCATTGAGGTTGATCTCAAAGTTTCTTCTCGCTCCATGCATGCACATGTGTTTTTACAAAATTTCATTAGAATGATGCTACCACATTAGATTATTGACAGTTATTGTAGTGCATACATGGGGCATGACGAGAAGATGAAGACGTATATGCACATATACATACATACAAAAGACTCCAGCTACAGTGGGGCTCACCCAAGCTCGCCCCAATTATGTTTTTGTAACATTTTAATGGGCCCAGATAGTCAATAAAACTCACAATGGAGGAAGAAAAAGATATTCACATTTCATTTTTGACTGTTACTGCGAAAAGAGAAGGTTCACAAATACTTAACTTGTCATTCACATCACCATCAAAGGGTATTGTTTGGGATTGTGAGGTGTTTAAAACACAGAACTATCAATGTGTGTGTGATAATAAGAGACTTGCAGATGAATTAAGCAGGACTAGCAGGTGTTCTGTGCTAATTTCTTCTAGAAAAAATGATTGATCCTATTATAAGGTGAAGCCCACTAGTTCAAGTAGAGTATGTATGTCTTCACTCCTATTTATC
>NW_003550611.1:1985-3202 GCF_000090795.2 Amphimedon queenslandica | reverse complement strand
TTGTATAATTTGTTTCACACAAAAATGACCACTGAAATGGCAATCTTCAGAAATTGTCCTTTTCCCAACTTTATAACAGCCTATATACTCATCTTTTATACTGTCAGAATAGGCTGCAACTTCGCTATTACCTTCGTAAGCCTTAGAAAACTCAAGAAAAGCAATTCCGGTTCCCTCCATGTGACTGGCAGCCATCTTCATAAAATCATGATACACCAGTGCAAACAGCACTGTTACACGCCCAAGAGTTGGAACATGGACCAGTCCTGATACAGGCCTGAATCATTACTGATGATCGAGCCTGGACCGAGGATTTGGGGCAATGTCCTGATCCGATATTGACGAATCAGCCACGATTTATGCTGGTGCCAGACCTGATCCGACAACGATAACGATATTCATCAAGCCTCATTATGACGTACTTCCTGTTATGCTTAATTAATACTTAATTATTATTCATTATTAATAAAAATGATTTTTAATTAAAAATGATTTGGAATTATTATTAAAACCAAAAAAAGATTATAATTGTTTTCTTTATCATAGTCTACCAATGTTCCACAAGTAAGACACTTCATGTTTTGTAACTTAAGACACCTAAAGAGCCATAAATTAAGAAGGCACTAAAATAATAAACTTACATTACTGAGAAATTAATTTCCCAAAATCTCTAACATTAATGAACTCTCGGTTCCATGTAGTGAAGCAGATCTTTCAAAGGTATCTTGTCACACATAGTCCTACAAAGCTTAGTTCCATAACATAACTATAATGAGGCATAAATTCTACATAAGCAAAGGAACTACATACCTTCCTTAACCAGCATGATGAAGGCAGGTTCACAAAAAAATTCAATGCTATTTGAAGTGAAGTATAATGACAAATGATGATAATAAATTAAAATACTATGATTAAACTGACCTTAACAAGAGCTTTAAACAAGAAAGTTTCAGTTCATCACAACCTGAATAATGAATTTAGCTTTTCACATGAAATTAAACAAACCTAAGATATTCTTGTCTTGAAACTTAGTGAGATAAGGTAACTATAGAATGTATACTAGTGGCCTTGCTAAATTAATAAATTAATATGAATTAAAGGAGCACCTACTATACTAATATTTCCAGAATAATCTTCCGCATCAAAAATTCTAAGGAAAAGTAACAATTACATACATAAATCATAAACTATTTTACCACACTTGTGACTATCATTCA
>NW_003550611.1:0-1098 GCF_000090795.2 Amphimedon queenslandica | reverse complement strand
GAGTGTTTTGTTCATTTGTGTCACTTAAGCGACAGAGTGCCAAAAAAGCAAAATGGAAATCATGCATGGTAAGTGTTGATAAGATTGTAATACATGTAACCAGTATTACATGTAACCTATGTGTGTGCTTTTGAGAAATTAGTAACTTTATCAAACTATTCCTTTCCTTCCTTATTGAGGTGGCTAGGTCCATTATGTCACTGTTTTTTTTGTCTCCCTTTCTTACTTCCCAAGCCGATGAACTCTTTTTCTGTTTGTACTGTATATGTATATGTGGTTACTAGTAGTAATTGTAGTTTCATTTTTATCTGCGGTACAGTGTATTATAATAATAGTGCTATTGATATTATTAGTAGTATTAATGATGATCTATTTTACAATGATAATTATTGTACATGTAGAATATTGTTTCTTAATCATTTACGGTTTATCAAACAATATGTACATACGATGGCTTTGGAAGCCTTTTCTTTTGGATGTACTATGAAAATATCCATCATAAAATAAGACAAAATGCATGTTCAACTATTTACTTTAATTATCAGCCGTATGTAGCTCGCTACACATAATTATGCACGTATGATATCTAGAAAATGAAATAGTATTAATAGTATTTAGTGACAGTTTTAGCATTAGTTTTGGAAAAGTCATTATCCACTGAAACTGTGACTGTACACAGTTTACTGAAACTAAGCAAATATTCTTTGTTTACCATACATTTATTATTTTAGTAAGCTTCATGTAGGTCAAAATTGTTTTAGGTTTAGTTAATTTTTACTAAGAACAAGCACTGAAATAGGAAAAGCATTAAGAAAGTTCTTACTTATTGTTTTGCTGATATCCATATCAACTTTCCTCAGTTTTATAGTTCTTGCCTTTCCTATCAGTTCCTTTTATAATTTTTGGCTATGCAAGCAAAGGCCTGTTACTAACCAACATGCAACACTTCATTTTAACAGCTCTAAGCTTGCCTAGGCTGTCAAGTTCTTGCATAATATCTTTGTGTGCATGTACTTAACTGTACATGGCAATGATGGCATTTTGAGGATGCTTTTGCCTATTCAGACCCATTTTACAAATTCACTACTAATTTACCTT
>NW_003550608.1:1996-3209 GCF_000090795.2 Amphimedon queenslandica | reverse complement strand
AAAAAATTTAAATCAGGCGACGTATTACTATCTGGTATATGACAGGTAATCCTATCTTGTATGAAAGAACAGCCTTCTTCTGGACAATTAATACCGACAACAGGAGCATTTTCAATCCATAGGAGGATGTGATAATGAGGCGCTCCACGCATTTGATATTCTTTTTTAACATAATATTGCTCTACTTTGCCTAGAACACCTCTCTGGAGAATGACTATATTAAAGCATAGATAATTAATACTACGTAACCGGGATAGGAAGATTATATACGGTACTGTATAAACACCAATGAATGACATCGTCACTCATGAATATAGCCTTGTTGTCCGATAAAATCAATAGTTAGCAGCTGAAAAAATTTTGTGGCTAGCTCTTATGAGTGCTCAGAGGCTTATTTTGCTATTTTAGGTATCAGACAAAGGAGAATAATTGTTTGATTGGTTGATAAGTTGTATATTTTGTTCTGAAGATAGATAGAGAAAAGAGTGGAAAACAGTAAGTAATATTGATAATGTAATTTAAGCCTATTTTCTCACAATAAACACATATTCTACAAGGCATGATCCTATAATTAGGTTTTGTGGTATTGAATAGATAGCTTAGCTTTTACTTCATGGCTTTATTATGCTTTGGATGAAAATTTTGTATAGTTCCATTTTTTATTTAATTAAAACTAACAATTAATGGTATCCTGATGGCATGATTTGTATACACATATTCTCTGAGCATCCAAGATCTATGATACCCATTTTCAGATTAATTGAAAGATGAGTTTTAGCAGTGTGGCAAAGCATTATTTTATCAATTTGACTTACTTATCTAGGCAAGCTAAGGCTTGGCGTAAAGGGAAAGGGAAAAGGAGTAGTGCTAGGATTGGAAGAAAGCGGAAAAGTGTTGTGCCTGAAGGGATTACATCAAGGGTTACATCTCCAAGTGAATGGGTTTCTTCACAAAGTGTTCCTAATAAATGGATTGTTGTGCAGCATGATAATGATGAAGAATTGAAGTTATGCCAGATTGTTTGTCAAAACTTACCAGATGTCTCTCCTTTAGTTGTTAGTCGTTCCCTTATTGTAAGAGCAGATTGTTCCTGGATTTTGCATGTCAATAGTTAAGAGTTAAGAGATCAGAAAATAGCAAGGATGAGAAGTAAGCTAGAAGAGTTAACATCTGAGAAGGGAGTAGATAGTAATGTCCAAGATGAGTTGGAGTC
>NW_003550608.1:0-1628 GCF_000090795.2 Amphimedon queenslandica | reverse complement strand
CTGACGCTATCATCAATTGTAGGTATTAAGTTCCTCTGTGAGTACTGCATTTAAATTCTTGAATAACGATGATTTTGATGAGACATCTAAATTTTGTCTCATGATTGACAAATTTTTTGATTGTCTTAATACTCGGCACTTAGAAGAAGGTAAAAGGAAAAGAAAGCCTGACTTGGACCCATACAGGAGTGTAAATGACGGACGTTTTAAGGTACATTTTGGTTTGTAGTACAATTATGAGCTAATGTTTTAAACATGCAGTGGTTAGTTGAGGATTTCTTGGGCTATCTAGATAAATGGAAAAAATCTGTGGAAGGGAAGGATTTAGCGTTGATGACAAAAAAAGAATGATGTTAAGTCAAGAGACTCTTGATGGAATATGAATGACAAGTACTAGCTTCACAATTTCTATAAAATAAAATTCAAGCATTGTTGCTTTTTATAGTTTATAGATTTGTAGAAATGGCACAGTTTTTAATTTCTCAAAAGGAAGGATTGTATCTTTTATCTGAAAGATTCAATCAAGTTCCTTTGGAGTCGTTTTTTGGCCAGCAAAGGGCTCGAGGAAGGAGGTGTGACAATCCAAATGTAAAAACGTTTATGTACAACACACAAGCTATAAGGGTTCAAAGGACATTAGCAATAGGTGATGCAGGTAATGTCAGAAAACGAAGTACTCAGTGGACTACTGATATAGATGAGTTAAGTCGCCCTCTAAAAAAATGACACAGCATCAATTAATATAAGTATAACATTCACTTTATGCATGCATGATAAAATACTATTATATAGTAATAATATCATTATGTCAAGTATAATTATGGTACAAACAACTTATTAATTTGACTCTAATTCTTTCCTGAGTGATCTAGTACCTTTTACTGATCTTTTTTGTCCCTTTTTGTAATCTTTTATCATATGTGTCTTGCTATGGCCTCTTGTTGTTACCCACATCTGTGCTATACTATATCCCAGTTGAGTTTGGGACAAGAAAAACTGGAATAACTTTTTATAGGAAAGTGAGATAAGGATGAAACTTTCACAGGTTCTTAGTCGCCAAAGTCCATCAAAATCTGTGAAACCTTGGGTCTCTCAGCCCTTGGGAACCCTGAGAACCGGGTTCTCCCTATAAACCCAATGGCATACCAAAGCTAACCACAATGACGTTCTATGATGTCATAGTTTACATAAGCACATGTGGTCGAGCGCCCAAACTCATAATTTTTCTTTTAAAAAGCTAATAGAGCAAGATTTTTTGATAATTATGGCCTTTATGTAAACTAGTTGACTCCAGCAGCTATTGTACTGCTTATCAGCAACAGCAAGACTGTTTTAAGAGTGAAACAACACAGCCGCCATTCCTCTATGAATATCATTATAATACGTCACTTTGTGACGTAGATACATTTTTCAAATTCCATGCAGCTGCTTCTACTTCCGTCCCAAACTGAGCTGGGATATAGTATATATCTACTAGTAGGTTGTTACGAACATAGTCCCCTTCAATTGCTGAAAGATCTAGTAGGTTCCATGCATGCTGAACATCTTCATCACAAATCCATGCTAAATTTTCTCTTTTTATTTGCTCAATTCCAGTTCCACCCTGCTGAAAGATTTGCTCAAGCTCT
>NW_003550589.1:1892-3243 GCF_000090795.2 Amphimedon queenslandica | reverse complement strand
GAAGTTTAGTACTGGTGGTCAACCTGGGACATGCCCAGGCTGCCAGCATAAAAATAGAAAGTAGTTACAATAAAATAATAGAATTTAAATTAGTTACTAAATTATATTTGTCACTGAAGTTCTGCATGTTGTCTAGGCCATCATGGAGTTTGCTAGCATCATAAATACTGATGCTAGCATAGATATCTATGCTCTAGGTCGGTCAGGTCCGTGGTCATTAACGCGGAGTCCGTACTTTAGTCTTTTCGGGTCCCTTGGTCGGGTCAATAAATTAGTTTGTATCGGGTCCGTCGCTTGGTCCGTAAATTAGTCTTTTCGGGTCCGTTGGTCCGGTCCGGTCCGCTTTTTAGGGACAACCGTTCACGTGCTTGGTTCAGCGTGCGGAACGATCCGCAGCAATCCGCACTGATCCGCATTCTAGTAACGCCCTATTTTAAGTTCCTGGCTACGGCCCTGAGTACCCTGTGTTAGTCTGGCCCTGCCTCTTTGTTACGTGGAGGTTGGGCCAGACTAATTTTGTGTAGAAAGTTTCAAGTGATTCTGACTCAAATTTTTCAATCTATGGCCATTTTTTAAATTAGCAAATTTTGGAAAAAAGCAAAAACAATTTTTTAAGAATGGTTCCAACAAAGTCACCCCTAATTTTCTAACTATAATATTGATGCATTCATGCTATGTAGTAGTTTGAGGTGATGCTGATTCAAATTTTTAAAGTTATAGCCATTAAAAAAATTATTAAACTTTTGAAAGAGCTCAAGTTAATTTAATTTTAATAGACAAATTAGTGCCTACTGAATACCAGTAACTCTCAACTATTTTGAAAACTGAGACTCAATATTATTGTTAATTGCAGTAACAAAATGAGGTATGTGGGCATGTAGCTAGTACAAGTATTTTTTCATTTCACTAAACAAAACAAAATAAATTGTAACTAACAATAAAATTAAACTTATTGTTCATAAAACGAAATTGTTCAGGCTATAGACTAAATTGTATTTACTGAGGAATTGCTGTTTTTTCTTTAACGTCATCTCTTTTGCAAACTTTGCAATATGAGTGTAGTGGACACAGTAATTTAAAACTTTGTTTCAGGTGATCATTGACTGGCTTCATGAAGATTGCTATTGCAACAGGAAGAAGTAGTACTGACAAAAATTGTATGATTAGTAAGACATAGAATATAGAGTAGTGAACAATTGGTGATAAATTATCATCCTTTCTGAAAATAGTAAAATTTAAAGCTATTCGAAAGAGTGCACAAAATTCATAAACACCATAAACTACCATGACTTTTGTCATAACTTTCTTCAGAGGGCTAGATCCATCTAAGTTTTTTGTTTGCATTTGATTA
>NW_003550589.1:0-1677 GCF_000090795.2 Amphimedon queenslandica | reverse complement strand
TTTTTGTTGCATTTGATTATTTTTGACGAACATGTAGCTGCAAGTGCTAAGAGTCACTAAAAAAGTGATGCTGAGTCTAACGAGCAGAGCATCAATAGTGTTGCTGACAAAATATGTTTTATTTAACAAGAGTAGGCAAAAACCACCAATGAATGTTATTTTTTTTAACTGTTTAAACTTAAAATAATACGATACATAAACAATAAGAACCCAGGTGATAGCGATTTAACCAATCCACTTTAACTTTTTTACTCTATACTTAGTGAAAATGTATACTGACACAATATACTGCATTTCCAAGGTATGCTATACCATAAAATATGATTGGTAACAAGCACAATACATTAATAGTATCATCATCATTTCCTTTAAGTAAATAAACATGTACAGGATAGCCCGTGTCATAGAATATTGCAGTTAGAACATAGAATATATTTGGTATGAGGATATTGATGAGAACCACTCTCATTTTCTAGTTGGAATTTTTAGTAGTCAGCAGTGCCACTATGAATGTGAGACTTATCATAAACAGAGGGATTCCAATTACTGCAAAGATTGAGATGTGTATAGCTGAATGGATGGCACCAAATGATTCTGGAAGTTCAGTACTGTTGTTCATAGTTTTGTGAATTACAGTAGTAGCCAGTGAAGTAGTGAAGGAAATTGTACAAATAAAGTATTGTATAGTTTCATTGACACTGGCTATGTGTTTTAAATTCTTGTGCTGTGTTTATTTAAAGACTCAGTTTACACCACTGATTTAGTGTCTAGTTTAGATAGTCCGTGTCATTGAAGTTTTGTTCATTAACTGTTACTGTTTTTGTAATAATAATTCACAAAATATTGAGAAGGTTTTATTAGATTTTGACTACGTATACTAATGCACACTACAGCATCATATTATTTATCTGTGGATAATGATGACATCATTCCTTTGATGTAGTGGGTCCTATATTTTGTATAATAGACCTGCTATGCATAAATGCTGTCATCATTATGCAATGTATCATACATAGCATACTAGAACAATCTCATATACAGTGAGGCTTGTGTCCTTGGATGTTATATAGCCCTTGGGCCTATGATCATTGAGCTATATCCTATCCTCGGACACAAACCTCAGGTCCTATATTCTGTGTATGCAACTTACTAGTATACCATATACCGTAATAGAATAACTTATTTTGAGTTTATATAAATGTATTGTGGCTAGTGAGTCTTGGCAAGAGCTTATTTGAAAGAGCTTGATTTAATATCAATAGACAAAATAGCCCACTGAATACTGGTAACTCTCAATTATTTTGCAAACTGAGGCTCTATAGTATTAATTGCAGTAAAATCATGTTTGGTCAAAAAGTGGCATGTGGGAATGTAGCTAGCACAAGTTTTATTTCAGCTAACTACTAAACAAAAAAAGTAAATTCTGACTAAACATAAAACTAAACTAACAATAAAACTAAACTTTTTGTTCATAAAATTAGGTCACTAAATTGTTCAGGCTACATAGACTGAATTGTATTTACTTAAGGATTTGCCGCTCCTTCTTCAGTGTCATCTCTTTTGCAAACTTTGCAGTATGAGTGTAGTAGACACAGTACTTTGAAGATTTGTTTCAGGCGATCATTGACTGGCTTCATGAAGATTGCTATTGCTACAGGAAGAAGTAGTATTATCAAT
>NW_003550586.1:1964-3246 GCF_000090795.2 Amphimedon queenslandica | reverse complement strand
AAATGTACCAAGTTAAACTTCTAATCTAGCTTCCATCAATTACCATTTGAAATAAGATTGAACTAAATAAAATCAATCCAGCTCTTAGCCTGCATGCATATTCAGAATTTCAGATCCCATCCTCATGGCCCAGCAGGGTCTGAACAGAGCAAACACACCATTTAACACAACTGACCAAAATGACCCAGTAAAAGAGACAAGAATGAACTGTCCTGCCACTCTGAGAAATGCCAGTGCCAAGCTAAACTTCTAATCAAGCTGTTCTCCCAATTTTAATTCTTTCAATGAGAGGACTAATCTAAAGGAGTCTTAGATCAAGCTGCTTTAAGTTTTCAGCCTTTCAGATGTTTTAGACAGCCCCTCTCTCTTATCTAGCTGTTAGAAACTCAATCTGAGTTTGTCACGTTAAAATTTCCGCCATCTGCTCTTTTTGACCACACCCTCTAGATTAATTTTGCCCACGTGGTCCAAATTTATCAATAATAGTATACTAATTTAATTTTCGTATTCTTCCGTTCACAAACAAGACGTAACGCAAATAGACCTAGACAGATTAGTGTGGGTCTCGCTCATGCTCGCCCCAATAAGCAACTTGATATTTGAAAAAAGGATAATAGATTTTGACAAAGTGCAACAATGCAATTAGCCAATTACTCAGTCGGGCAGCCAAGCCTGATTTCTTATTTCTAACCGGAAGTGACGTTTTTCTCAAAATGGCTGGCTTTTAGTGTAGTAGTGCCACTTGCCTATTTTGATTGTTTATGTCAAAACTAAGAAGTCTACAGTTACTTTGCTGTTCTCTGCATTTTTAGCATTGGATAAAGATGTAGCTAATTGATCTTCTACATTTATAATCAAGAACTGTTCGTGTTTCAGGTGCTTGTTTCCACTGTAAGGATTTAAAATGGCTGACACAAAAATCATATTAAATTCTATAACTTGTAAAATAGAGTGAATGCAATTACAGTTACAAGGTAGCTTATTAGTATTATATATGCCTGTTATTCTGCAAAAGTTTCATTGCTGTAGGAGAAAAGGGAAAATTTTTCTAAGGTATTAAAGGTCCCAGCAAGCAGCCTAGCTATGTGTTTGTGTGTGTTTAGCATTGTTGTATCCATTAGTATAGCTTATAATTCTTGATATATATGTAAATTGTAGCTATTGCAGTGGTTTTCAACTTTCTTTATATCTGTATTTGGAAGATATCTTGAGATTTCATGAGAGCCGCAATTTTCGTTCATATTTGTACTCATATGAACTGTGTTAAGTATCTGGTTGCCTA
>NW_003550586.1:0-1607 GCF_000090795.2 Amphimedon queenslandica | reverse complement strand
TAATTAATTTAATTATACTTAACAATAAAAAAATTTTAACTTCAGTATTCTTTGGAGTGCAATCATGAAATTTTGGTATGTGGTACTTAAAAGGTATCTTTACAAGGTAATTGTTGTCTTACAAGTATTCCTTGTGAGGGAAAGTTTTTCTAAGGAATAGAATTATTGACGGTGTTCAAAATTAGCTGTAAGTTCCGCATAAAACAGCGTAGCTTTGCTGTTTTCATAAATGATGTGCTCTATTGATCAAGCACCTTATCTCTCATTGTGGCAAGTCCACTGCTGTGATAGTTCTCTGATTCTATCCAAGTTTTCATGTATCTATGCACGCTACCACCCACGCAGTTGCTCAATGAACGAGAAATAACTTTATACACAATTTATATGGACTTCCGGTTGCTTGGCTGCGCTGCCCGACTGTACTGCACTGATCCATAAAATAAATTATAGGTGTGGTCAGCACCTAGCAGTACAGTACTGCAGTGCAGTGCAGATAAACATGGCACGTGGGTAGGAGAAAGAAGAAAAGCTGAAATTTATTTTAGCATCTGAAGCTCTATTCAAAGAAAAAGTAAGCACAAAAAATCTGCCTAGATATTTAAAAGAGACTGAGATAGTTTGGTTGCTCCTGCTTTCCCCAGTGCTGCCTGAAAATTTTTCGAAGAGGCTAAATCACAAACTTTGAGCAACTGTAACTTGCAAACAAAAAGAGATTAGAAAATTCCCACATATTTTTCAATCTAGGTACTTTTCTCTACCTATCAATGCTAATCTTGACTAAATAGAGTGAAACACGAAGATTTGGCTAGGAAAAGTGGTCTATTCTTGAAAATATTCGGCTTTTGCTACCACGGATTGCTATGAAAATACAAAGAAGCTAAATAAATTACCTTTTTCTCAAAGCTTAAAAAGAATTATAACTCAGAAGAGCTCAGTAAAAAAGATATTGACCAGGAATTAACAGGAATTTTCGTGACAGAATGACAGACAGAATGACAACCCGACTGCTTAGTACCTGCCTACGCAAGTGTGGCGAGTCCAAAAATAAATGGCTATTGTGAAGTTTTACCAAAATAATGAATAGTTTACATAATTATGCATAAAAAAATTTACACATGTAATATCTTTACAGTGAATAATTTTACGTTTAATACTGTTATACATATAACATTTTAATTAGGTGGGGTTTCATTTTTTCATTTGGCAATTTGCAAGTGAATATTAAAACTATCAATCATTAATGTGCATGCTCATGCAGTAATGCACATGTAGACAAAAATTTAAAAAACACCAATTAAATTTTTGTAGCAAAATCGCCATAGCACTGTACTGTAATTTTACATGTGAATAATTACATGCATACAAAAGTATTATGAGCTTGTGCATTAATGACATGTAATCATTTTCTGTGTGTTGTTAACTTTTTGTTTATAAACTAACCCACCACGAAACATAGTACTCACCCAAACTAATCACAGTGACATCAACTACTGACACTATATCTATATGGCTAATGACAGTGATTCGATTGGTTAATGAAATTTATTTATGGTAGAACTATTATGACATCTTAGTTGTTACATTAATTTGGGCTCAAGTACTAGTCG
>NW_003550566.1:2441-3271 GCF_000090795.2 Amphimedon queenslandica | reverse complement strand
TTTCTTATATATGGCATAAGATGCTCCAGAACAAATTGTAGCAACTTGTAAAATCTTAGATACAGCAGCATCACCATTCTCCCTCTGAGATGAGGTTTCAAATTTGACATTGCAGCTACCACAGTTAGTACAGCCAAAAGAGAGTGATGCTGCTCCCCCCAGGCCAGCCAGTTCTATTGAGTTTACTTTCAGTTTACCTTGACAATTGGTCTCCTGGCAAATTGAATATTGTTCCACAAATTTGACCAACTGTGTAGTCTCTGTGACAACCATGCAATTACTGGAAGCATCTATGTGCAAATTACTCTTGCAAGGAGTATCGAGTGTAAATGTGCAATCAGGTTCACCTGGAGTGGGTTTTTCATCTTCAGTGGCACCAAGAACATTGTCCTCTTCCTCAGAAGGTACTGGTTCTTCAGTATGAATCTATAACAAAGAGAATGGAGTGACGGAACACAACACTTGACAGATAAAACTTCCTCAAAACATGAGGTCAAACATGCCCACTTGTTGTGAGAATAATCATTACTTATTCAGTATTAACAAGAGCAGATGATAGTTAGAGAGAGTGTCAAACTGCACAATGCCAGCTGGAATATGACCACGTAGAACTAAGTCACGTGAGACCTAAAGTGTGGGTGTACCTACTAAAAGCACGTGTAGAAGTTTGCATAAGGAACAGTGGAGAACACTTGAAGAAGCTTTAGACATCATACTAGTACACTTTATAATCCTGCTGAAGCCTGTTATGCAGTACAGCTATTGCAGAGACTCCAAAATGGCCAGTAAACCTTGTTGAGCAAACTAGGCAGCCATTTTTTCCTACTCAG
>NW_003550566.1:0-923 GCF_000090795.2 Amphimedon queenslandica | reverse complement strand
CAGACTTGTACATTACAGATTGCATGCACTTATAACTCTCTTCTATACCCCTCCCAATCCTTCTCCCTCCCACATGTATTATAATAATTAAAAGCAAAATATATCTTTTATTCATTGTATATCTTTTGCATCTTTATATCATTATATCTAATATATAATATATATACATGTATAACAACAGTGTCACTGTGTTAGACTATTTATTATCTTATATGATACTATACTCAGTGTAGCCTTCTACTCTAGATTCTTAATATCTGGTGGATATTTGCTTCTAAGCCCTGAAGAGTAATGATTTATTGCTTTAATACACTTAGACCAATACAGCTAAAATTCTTCCTTTGTACTAATATCACGTGGATGGAATAATCCCAGTAGCTTCTGCTTCAGCTCCATTAGAGCACCAGATGGCAAAGGAGGGTTCTCCTTCTGCCCATACACACTACATTTAATCAAAAGTGATGGTCCAAAGTAAACTTTGCTTGCTAGTCTTACAGATGATTGTCCAACTTGAGAGAGTGTCTTTAGTTTGGGATATTTATTAATCACAGTATCAGGATTCAACAAAGGAGCATTAAAATCTATTTTCCTTCTATTACCAGTGTGCACAGTAGTATTGGTGATGATTGCCTTTACTGGCTCATTAGTTGGAGTTACTGGATCAGTATGCTGAGGTAGATTACAAGCAGATGGGGCACTAGGAGTACTTCCATTACTGTTCATGTATGTAGCAGAGTACCTGCCTAGAATATTAATAGGATATTACTAATCTCTAATAATTATTACTGAATACTAACCCTTGTGTTCATGCTAGTATTTCCAAAGAAATGGTATGTTAAGCAACCCAATTGGGATGGCACCATGATACTCTGTTCTTCTAAAATTTCCATTCTTCTAATTAGAGACAGTATATAACCTCTAAA
>NW_003550556.1:2036-3291 GCF_000090795.2 Amphimedon queenslandica | reverse complement strand
GAAATGCTTGTATATAGCAATGCAGATCCCAGTATGATTATATTATTTAGGTTACAACTTGTTAGTTTAACAATCCTAATAACAAAACTGACTTATCAATCAAGTATTAAAGTACTACTTACTTTCTTCTTCTAAACACAAAATTGAAAGTGAAACAAACACATGCAAAAACAAGGCCACCAGTAGCTGCCACATCATAAATAACAACTAATACAACATTATTTTTATCAATATTAGCTACTGGAAATCCATCATATGGTGGCTCCCCACCTAAATAAAATTATATTTACAACCATAAAATTAAAGTAAAACAACGCACTATTCCAAAGGGTGCTGTCTGATTCTCCTGTTTCAAAAACAAAAGTGTTTCTGTGAAGTTCAACTGTTACAGCACCAATTGATACTTTAGTCAGTATTCCATCTTTGTGGTAGTATAATAATAATAATAAACAACACAAAGCACTGCTTACTTATTACTCTGTATTGTTGATATAATATCACATTGTCATTTCTACTACCAAATCTATTGAATCGTATCTGACCCTAATAAGTTTATTGATGCTTCATTGATTAAGTATAATCTTACAGTTACTCCAAGGAAATTAACTTCACTAAAGCTTTGTCTAAGAATACAGCCTAGTTTCATGTTAGTATAGTTAAATTGTTCCAATGGTACTAAATCTCCTGGTACATTCTCACATCCAGTTTCATTACGCAATAGTATCTTCTTTGATGCTATATCTAGTGCCACAGCTATAGCCCACACTCCATCAAATGCAACTCCTGACAACCCTAGTGCTGTCAAGTTTTCATACACAGGCTCATTCATAAGTAGATCAGTGTAGTTTGAAAGATACACACCTGAAGTCTATATAATAAAGTACAGGAATAAAATTAACATTAAGTCTGTTGTATAGAGTACATTATCAATGATCGTACACCATCAATTTTCGGACACTTGTTTTAGGAAAACTATACATTGCCATCTCATGAAACTGCAAAGTATTATAGCAATAGTTATCCTTTATTTGCGTGACAAAACTTGTAGCTCTAGCAAGAGTGCATAGAAAGTTATAAGCTCTCAAAGCGTGGTGTCCGACAATACCAATGATCGGCCAAAATTCTCAATCTTCGGACTGTCATTTCTGAACGGCAGCAAAGGATAGTTTTAGAAGGTCACTATGATAACTTTGTAGGCCTGTCTTTAAACTAACTATCACCATCCGGATCTTTTTGATAGCTGTCTTTTTGACAG
>NW_003550556.1:0-1531 GCF_000090795.2 Amphimedon queenslandica | reverse complement strand
ATGTTATAATATTTGATGCTCTATCTGGTGCCACATTGCATTCAGTGGCTTGTACATTAAGAGTATTGGCCTGGCTGGCTTACTGCCCACACTCAGTTGGGGTGCGAGTAGGCCCTCCTTTACTCTCAAGCATTGCTATGCATTCATGCTCTCCTCTGAGGCAATGTGCTTGCCTCTCTCTCTCTCTTACCTCCTTCCCATGAAACTGCAGTCAGGTGCTGGGGGGTTTGGCACAACCCACATTAAGGCACACTACAACAAGTAGTGGGCCTCTCTAGGGACGGAGATTCGATGGGAGCTCTCCAAGAGCTGCCGTCCTGGTCCAGCCAATCTCACTCCATATCAGGTAAGCCCTAAAGTGGATTAACATACATACATACGGAGGGAGGGAGGGAGACTTCGCCTGAGTGGGGCGAGCTTATGCTCGCCCCAAATAGTATTGTAGAACATACTGAAATGTTCCTGAAATGTAGTTGTACTTGTACAACCCTTAGTGACCTGCTCATGAGATAGCATAATACTCTATGGTAGTATAGAGTACCCATGGCAACTAGATTCGAGCAACACTGCCACACCTTGAAGGCAAGATGGACGATATCTGTGCTGCATCTCCTGGGTCTATACCTCGGTCTATCATAGTGCTCTACTACTATTACTATTTTTTACTATTACTAGCTTGATATTTAAGTAAGTTGAGGTTTTAAAGTAGCTTCACAAACAATTATTGCATGCAGTTGTCAAGACATTATTATTATACTAATTACATAATGCTGGTAGTTGTAACTTTTATTTTGCTATTATTAAAATTTAATTATGCTACTAATTACCGTGTAGTCTTGCCCCATCCATGCCAAATCTTCAAATATTAATAATAAGTAATAATGAACAGATTTGTAGTATCTTAATAGTATCTGAATGATGTAGACAACAGATTTCAGTTTTTTACGGTAGTGTAGATTAAGAATTGCACATGCATGCCGAAAAAAATGTAATAGCTATGTGTGGGTGTCTTGTATTTGTGTTGTGGACAGACATGTACTACGTACATCACCATTATATACGGAAATGTGTAATTAGGTAAATCTATTAATACTATTATTGTTACTGTGTCACCTTAAGCAATATGTATTATTTGAACCTTTAGTATTATGGATCACTGTATGTGCTTGTCACATACTGTTACTGTTATTAAATGTATACCTTATTACTATTACTATTATTGTCTATTATCCGATGCCCTTTGTAGCATTTATCTCTCATTAACTTGTTAACATTGAGCTCTTTCTTTATGTCTCTATAACCCTTCCTATGGTACATACCCAGGGTTTCCCACTATGCATGCTAAGTGAGCTAAACAACATTCTTCATGAGTTAACAAGCACATGTATGTACGTGTACGTGTACAGACATTTGTACATGTACATGTATATGGCATTTGGAGCAACTTTAAAACTTTTTTAAAATCTAATTCTGATTAAAAACAGCTTAAACTTTTTATTTAGACTAGGAACATCTAGATGCATTAGGAAAA
>NW_003550555.1:1610-3298 GCF_000090795.2 Amphimedon queenslandica | reverse complement strand
TTTTTGTAGGGTGAGTGTGTATATACACAAACCCTGTTGTACTCTTGTGATTATAATAAGCAATACATTAATATACATGTCAATTACTTTTTCCCTCCCTCTCTCTCTCTCTCCCTCTCTCTCCTTTTGTTCATGTTCATATACAGAGTCGCTTACCATTTGTCCAGTGTCCGAGTTACGTCCCATTAGACACTGGGAGGTTGGTAAATACTTCAAATCATTTGCTGGCGACAGATATATTCCAAATAATGCCCTTCAAGAGAAGTATCCAAACACAACAGCAGTTCAGTGACCTTCGGCCAATTTATATAATAATTATTAATATTCATCAATTAATCCACAAATGTATTATATTAGACACACTTCATTTCAAATGCCATCTGCAATTATTATTATTATTATTATTATTATTATTATTATTATTATTATTATTATTATTATTATTATTATTATTGTTCTTGTTGCTTAATATTTAGTTATGTATATATTTTTCTCGTAAAAGTTTTAATTTTTCTTTCCATTTTAAAGCTCTCTCTTCCGATAATCTGCTGACCTCAGCATCACTGAGAACCGGTAACTACAAAAAGATAATTAAATTACTTTAATTAATCCCCACCGCCTACTTCGATTGTTTTTGTAATTAGAGACGGTACATGTGAAATTATTTCCATCCCCTCGTCGTCTCGTTTAGTTGCACCAAACATTGCATCGTCGTGTCGACCAATAGAAGTACCTTCGGAAACTTTATCTTCCTATAAAAATGGGCATGGCAGTAGGTGTGGTTAAAATGAAATTAAATATAAAAATACGTAGATATTCATACTATCAGTACTTGAATATTCTTGTCTTTTCTTTTTGACGTGAAGCTCTGTGGTTTAAACTCATTCTCTGTTTCCAGCTCAAGTACTTGTACCGGATTTGGTGGGGGCGTGGCTCCAGAGGGCGTGGTCTTGTCCAGGAGTACCTTTACTTTAGCTTTGAGCCTTTCGGCTGGTGTCTGATTACACAATAATTAATTAAATACTGTTAATTATTAATTACCATGTTTTTGTATTCATCATTGTCAACTTTTGCCTGTTTTTCTTTATTACTAACAATAATAAATATTTCTTATTATTAATAATTATTATGATTTAAAAAGGACGATAATTATTATAAATAATTAAATTACGTTTGATCAGTTGATGTGGTTTTCTTCACATTAAGAGGTGATCGTGATCTGTCTAATTAATTAATAAATACTGGTAGCATTACAATACAGTACCTACCTCTAAATAATAAAAATAGTAGGTGGCAATAATAATAAAAATTTAAAATAGTTACAATTTAAAGACTGATCACCCTCTATAGACTAAACTATAGAAAGCTTAAGTATATTAACCTACTCCTCATAGTTTAATACTTATCACTGCTTATATTACCTCTTGTGCTGTCTGTGTCTCTCTTTGTCTCTTTTATCTTCTCTTGATCTTTTGCTCATTTTACACAGCAATTTTATTTATTAATTTTTATGAAATTAATTTTGATGACGTAGCCGGAAGTAATTCAAACCGGACGTGACGTCATCGTCATTTCTTTTACTAACTATTCATAACTAAGGGCATTAATTAGGAATTATGCTGAAACAGTGCTTAGGTGAAAACAAGAGGTATTTTGAAACTCTCACTCTCTCTCTTTACTTCTCTCTT
>NW_003550555.1:0-1590 GCF_000090795.2 Amphimedon queenslandica | reverse complement strand
CCGCCCTCCCTCTCCCCCCTCCCTCTAGTCCAAAGGCTATGGGTGAGAGGGCTGAAGATGATGAAGAAGGTCCTCAGTCAACAGTAGGAGGAGCAGTAGGAGGACTAACCAATGGAGCCTGTCACTTACCTCAGACTAGCGGCAGTGTAGTCTCTCCTGACATGTGTTATTATTGTTTTGATGTTCTCTTAGCTCACTTGACCCAATCACCATCTCCTAGGAGCCCACACTTCTCAAACGATGAATAGTAATGATAATATTAAGAATAATAATAAATATTAATTTATAATATGTACATTTACATGTACGATATTACATGTATACATGTACAGTAAAATTCTGTTAGTAAAATACTATTTACCCCTCTAATTAATCAAGTAATTTCATACTAAACCTGATACATATTGCATGTAATGTATCGTGTACTTTCTTATACACAATAGAATTACTGTAAGCATCTAATTAATCTGTCGTATCTTTATTCTAATTAGTGCCCTGTTTGTCACCTGGAAGATTGGACGTGAGAGGCGTCTAAGAGGTTGTATGGGAACCTTCTCCCCTAGGAAACTCCACCGAGGTCTGTCGGAGTATGCACTGATCAGTGCAGTGAAGGACAGTCGGTTTGATCCAGTGGTGATTGAAGAGCTACCAAGACTGGAGTGTGGGATATCATTACTGACACATTTTGAAAAGGCTGAGAATTATCTTGACTGGGAGGTGAGGGAGCAATGGTAGAGTTTATTGAATAATTAATAAATTTAAACGATTAATACTACATTATTCATTAATAATATTATTGTACTTAAAAATTTAGTATAATAGTACAGTTTAGTCAACTAATATTTGATATTAGATAGATAGATTAGATAGATGTCCATACATGTACATGTACATGTACACATGTAGTTGTTGAATTCAATTTTTTTCCATTAGCAAGTATGATTAAAAGAGTCACGTATTTCGATAGTAATAGCACAGTTTAATCAACTAGTATTTGATTTGGTAAAATTGTTAAGAATGTGGCATATTTTAATACAAAATTGGTGCTACAATTTTTTTAATTGCATGATCCTTTTATGTGAAAATTAAAACGTTCCTTTTGCTTCTCTCAGATCGGTACCCATGGGATCCAAATTGAGTTCTTGGACGGTAAAACTCTCCGCAAAGCGACCTACCTACCCGAAGTACCTAGAGAACAAGGCTGGACTAAAGACCAGACCATAGACTCACTCCTTCGCAAAGGAGGGTATCGGCATTACGTGACTAAGGAGTATCGATCAAGTATCAAACTGATTCGATATCAAAGTGAGAAATGTGTCGTGACTTACGATGAGTATATCAAAACAAAGAGACGTCATAAACCATATTGAAGATGGCAGCAATCTCCTCCTAATATTATAGAAGTAATTATTATTATTATTATTATTATTATTATTAATTACACGCACCATTTGTAGTATATGATATGCAGTTTATTAAAGAAGCTAGCAGTTATTAATTATTTATAACCACTGAACGCCCAAATTCTGTTATACATTAGCTAGGGATACATTCGATTTATATTTATACTAATAATAATTATTATTATTA
>NW_003550553.1:2333-3301 GCF_000090795.2 Amphimedon queenslandica | reverse complement strand
TAATGTACTTGACTATACTCAATGATCCTTCTTCACAGGCTACATGAACTGGAGCCATTCCATTGTTATCTTTAATAGTGAGATCCAACTGATGCTCCTCCACTAGATGTTTGAGTATAGGAAGAGAATGACTTTTACATGATAAATGAAGAACTGTTGATCCATTTGAAGTTTTAGCTGATATGTCACAGTGACGAAGACTAGTGAGGTAGAGAGCTATAGCAACATGTCCTTCCTGACATGCTTCATGAAGAAGTGTAGATTGA
Organism: Amphimedon queenslandica; assembly: GCF_000090795.2. Classification (NCBI taxonomy): domain Eukaryota; kingdom Metazoa; phylum Porifera; class Demospongiae; order Haplosclerida; family Niphatidae; genus Amphimedon; species Amphimedon queenslandica. The sequence continues at coordinate 3,035 of NW_003550553.1, read as the reverse complement.
GCATCATTTCTAGGATCGGTGGCATTGATATCAAATGAATAATTGTTTAATAAATGCTTTAAACAATACAAACGGTTGTATTGTACAGCATGAAAAGGTAATAAACCATTATTATATGAGATAGCATTGATATTATACTCTTGAAAGAGCCATTCTAGTATATGAACATGTCCATAGCCTATTGCAGCTTTGAATGATGATAAGTGTCTAAATATTTTTGGATCATGTTTATATTGTGTTATTAACAACTTTAAAAGATCAAGATTACCAGAAAAACACGCCCATGCAACACAACTGAAGCCATTGACGCCCTCAATACTGTCGTCACATTTCATTTCATCAATTAGAAATGTAACCAGTTGTACAACACCACTAAAACAGGCAAAATGAAGAGGTGTGACAATAATAAAATTAGTGAAATGTAATAAACGATTACATTGTGGATAATTGTTAATAACATGTTTAATAAATAAATAGTGGCCAGAAGCTGCAGATAAATGGAATACATTATCTTTGTGCATATAACTTTCATCCAAATCGCAGCTGCAATCTTTCACTAAATACTCCAAGACATCAATAGCACCAGTTCGAGCTGCACAATGAACTGCACCTTCACCATCCTCACCATTAACATGAGGATCTAGCTTGTATTCATTTATTAATAACTTAATTAATGGCAGCTTCGTACTACTGATAGCTTTC
>NW_003550553.1:0-1910 GCF_000090795.2 Amphimedon queenslandica | reverse complement strand
TCAGATACAGTATAACTGAGTAGAGTAGGTGAACCTGATAAAGCAGCATAATGTACTGCAGACCAACCCTCATAATCTAATGAACTTGTATTAATACCATACTCCTCTAATGTTTTCACCAATAATACACTACCACTAGAACATGCTAAATGAACCAATGATTGACCAGTAGCAGTAATCAAATTTATATTAAAATTATTAATAACGCTTGTCTTCTTGAGGAGTGTAGACAAAATGCCCAATCTTTCATGCTGTTTAGTAACATTTATATTTAGTAAAATGTGTTTTAGCCAGTCTTTTTTGATAGAAATATTAAATGTAGAAAATTGCATAAGTACAGGTGTATCACATGGTGATTTGAGCTTATTATACACTTCTGTAATGCAGTATTTATCAACCAACCCACTGCATAAGTAATGAAGAGAAGAGTGACCACTATAATCAGCTTCTAGTAATACTTTATATCCAAAAATATTAACCACTTTTATAATGAAACCTGATGAAGCATACTGGCATGCTATATGGAGTGGAGTTGCACCAAAACGATCTCTTTTGTTTAAATTAACATTGAAATTTTTTCTAAGATACTCTAGAAGCTCTACGCTATCACTCATAGCACAATAATGTACTATTCCACGTCTGTTAAAATCTATGCCATCTTCTGAGAAAATATCAAACATTTTAAGCTGATGAACTAATGCTACCTGTCCACTCTTACATGCTAATAATGATAAAGTGGATCCTTCTCTGTTGACCTGAGATACGTTACACTTCTTCTTTAAAAACATAATCACAAGGTCAACGTGACCACCCAGTGCTGAGTAAAGTAATCCCGTGTTACCAGAGCTATCTGCTATATCTAGATCAACATGACATTCATTAACTAGATACTGTACAATATTGAGATGGCCTTTATATGAGGCCATGTGTAAACTAATAATGCCATCATCATCACCTTGTGAAGGATCGCAATGATAAACATCAATGAGGAGCTTGAGAACATCAATGTGGCCACCATATGAAGCTGATAATGGTGGATTCCATCCATTCATACCTTCTTCTTGTGAGCCAGATTCTTCCATTAACCATTGTACTTCATCTTTTAATCCTCTCCAACATGCTTCAATGAGTGGAGTACTGGTATTCTCATACCACAAAGGATCATAAATATCTGAAAAAAAATAATAAATAACAAAGTAAAACAATTATTGTATGTTTAATTACCAATGGCAAAGTGAGAAAGCTTTCCTAATTCATTTTCTGAAAGCTATGCACAAAAAAATATCAAATAGTCAATATATTATGGTATATTTCTTATTTTACCTGCTCCATTTCATGTACGTGCTCGTTACAACTCAATTTGATAATACCAATCGCAGCCAGTGAATGACATTGCTGATTGGTAAGTGGAAAAAGAATTAAATATAAAAAATCAGGAATGGAATATTTTAACTCCATGCAACCATCATCAATTTCACAAAAATAGAATTTGTATTCTGGAATTGCAAGAGCATCAGCAATTGCTTTATGAAAGAAATATAAATCATTTAAAGTGTAATCATCATTGGCAACTTTTGCTATCATGACTTCAGTACCAGGAGCATCTAATACACCAAACTCAACACCATTCACGACTTTAATTGCTCGATCATTGTTATTTTTAAAATAATCTTTCAGTAAATCAGAGTAAGTAGACCAAATTCGTTGCACTCCTCTATTTGTTATGAAGACTTTGACCAATAGGACAACAAAATCAAAATTAAACCAGGAGACACGTTTCTCCAGTACCCCAAACAACTGATTCATCGATTTAACTTTGTCATATTCTTGGCGTAATTTATCAATGAACTGCTGCTTACGAAAACGTGGACTCAGTAGATTAATGATGTGGTACTTGATGTAATCAATTA
>NW_003550542.1:2268-3311 GCF_000090795.2 Amphimedon queenslandica | reverse complement strand
CTGGCCAGTGGGAAGATGAGTACTTTAATTCAACGGAATACCACAATACCCTATTCTCACTCAAGGACCTATAAGAATAACGAAGACTATCAGACTGAGGCCACCATTGAAGTCTTTGAAGGAGAAGAGAAGACAGCTAAAAGAAACAGGCTACTGGGTCGGTTTATAGTACCAGGACTACCGCCCCGACCAAGGGGACAGGTTGAGATACCTGTGGCCTTCTCTCTTGACGTTAACGGGGTCCTTGAGGTGAGTGCTTACGTGAAGGGAGAACAAGGAACTAAGAAGAGTTTAGTGATAAAGAAAGACAAAGGTCTCCTCACTGAGGAGGAGATTAAGAAGAGAGGGAAGGAGTTACAGGACTGGGAGAGAAAGTGTCGTACTAATAAAATAAACTAATATTAATGACAAATAATTATTATTGCTTTCTATTATAATCGTTTAAATGTTTTAATAATTACTGAGTGCTATAGTATAATTAATAACAACAATAATGACAATAAAACTGAATTCAATGTAGTTAAGAGAGACAGATACTGATTAACATACAGAACAAATACATCATTGTATTTAGAAATGATGATGATGATTATTAGTTTGTGATTCAATGTGGTATCTCTTGAAATTTAGCCCAAACATTGTCAACAAAATCTAACAAAACAGACAAAATTCACAAACAGTATTTCATTCTCTCCCCACCAGCTAGTGAGGTCTCCCTCCCTCACCTTTGTAACTGATCTGGTTATCATTATCAATCTTACAAGTGTCTCTGATAAGTTTCTCCACTACATGAAACAAGAAGACATTAATCTCTCATTTTCTCTCTTATCTCACACTCTTCTTCTTGAAACCCCAGCTGTGCTTGTAACAGAAACCTCTTCAGCTGTTGTACTGGTATACTCCCATGCCCCTCCTGATCAAACACAGCAAATGCTCTCAGTACGTCAGTATGGCTGGGCCACTCTCTGCTCTCATGAGTGGAGGTTAACTGATCACAAGTCTCATCTATTATCGACTGGAGGTAACTCTTGTCCAGTTCATTA
>NW_003550542.1:0-1352 GCF_000090795.2 Amphimedon queenslandica | reverse complement strand
TCAAGAGCTCCTCCTCCTGAAGCATCCAATGGAATGTGTTCCTAGTGAACAAAAAGAGACATTTACAGAGCATTCCAATCAATGCCTCTCTTACGGTAGACATCTTTATTTGTAGGTGTGGCTTAATGAGGTAGGCGTGGTTTGTTGCAAGGAAAGAGGAGTGGCTGGTAATGCCAAAGGTTGTGCTGCTGTTCACTGGAAAAAGGAAATCAGGGAAGGACTATGTGGTATCCAAACTGAAGGAAATGTAAGAGAAGGAACTAGTGGAACTGCTTCACATAATGGATCATGATTTTAATGATTGAGATTATTAATAATTCTTTTTTAACATTTTTAGGTTAAAACCAGAAGACTGCAGCATCATCAGATTATCAGCTCCACTGAAGAAACAATACTCCATTGTAACAATAAATAAATAAATAATAATGTAATAATTAATATTTATAATTAATAGGAACATAATTTAGATTATGATAGGCTGTTGGACTCTTCTCCTTATAAGGAAGCTCATCGTCTCCAGATGATCCAATGGGGAGAGAGGAAAAGGGAGAGTGATCCGGGGTATTTCTGTCGCTTAGCAACAGAGGAAGAGGACAAACCGGTTTGGTTGGTTTCAGATTGTCGGAGACTGAGTGACGTAGAGTATTTCAAATCTCATTGCTCAACTGGCCCCGCCCACCCTTCGTGTGTGTTGGTACGAGTATCAGCTAGTGATGAGGTGAGGAGGTCCCGTGGGTGGGGCTGGGTGGGTGGAGTTGATGATGGTCCCTCGGAGTGTGCGTTAGATGAGGTGTCATGTGACTATCATGTGATTAATAATGGAATAGATGAACAACTGGACATGAAACTGAAAGAACTGAAAAATTTCATAGAATATAATAATAACGGTTGATATCAAATGATTTTAACAAAATTTATTAATGTTTTTAAATTTTAATGTAAAATGGGGGCGTGACTAGCTCTTAGACTGTACATGACAAGATGAAACGAGGGAGAGGTTCTACTAAAAACAAAAGTAACAAAAAGAAGAAGCACTCTAAAGGCGACACTGCTAACAGATCAAAGTGTCTAGGTAAAGGTGCTATGATACATGCCCCAATCAGTTAATGGAAGAACTACACAGCCAAGAATTTTAATTGAATCATGACTGATAATCAGGCATGATCAGCCTGATGCATTCCTGTATCATTGATGGATTTTTGGCAGTCTGCACAGCAAGCAGTCTAGTATAATACAATCATGATGATCATTCATGATACAACCATGCTGAAGGACAACCCTGGTTCAGAAATGATTCAACATTGATGCCAGTCTGCCCAGTCAGGGCTGTATCAAAATAGACATCAGGCTTC
>NW_003550536.1:2190-3321 GCF_000090795.2 Amphimedon queenslandica | reverse complement strand
ATTTGATTATAGACATGAATATAAGAAGGAGAAAGAGACAGTACATCTTAACTTTGATTCTCTTCTTTACTTCATCAGATAAATCAATCTTCGCTAGTTTAAGATGTTAAAAATTACTGCACCTATCATAGTTTCTAGTGAATTAATGAAAGTCCCATTGACTCTATCTTGATGCTCTAAATTATTGTTAGAAGTGGTACTAGTGGAAGAATTTGGCCATTTTGCATCACGTGATACCAATGGAATGCAATTGAACTTTGCAATTATTAATCAAAGGTCAACCGTGTCCTACCTCCTCTGATTAATGGACCTTTTGCACTTAAGCGATTCTAGTTAACGCGCACCCAAAGTGATGGTAAAATGGCTGATTTTTGAGGAAAAACAGGCTGAACAATCTTCTCTTTTATCCAGCCATTCTAGCTGTAGGAGCAACTTTGAGCTGTCCTTTCATTTTAGTATACTCTGTTTATCTCTTTGTAAGTTTTTTGGTTGCTGTTTTTGCTTTTATAGCATTTTATCATAGGAATATTCTCATCCATTGGCAATTCCCGTTTTTCTAAATTTTGCTTTCAGGAGCCAAGGCGCTTGCCCCTCCATTGCTATGAAGACAGAAGTGTATTCAGCTGAGTCCTATGAATAGTGTCAATCATCAGACCTAGTCTCTGTCCATCAGAACCAGGTACAGTGGAATAACTCACTCAGTTGTCATGTTGCAGCTGGAGTGTGGATGATTATGACCATCTTTTCACTTCTTAAAACTATGGGTTGCCTCTTTTATAGATAATTGAGGCATGCAAGAGCTCATTCTTTATCTGTACATTCACTGGTTGTATTGTATGAGCACCTCATGTCGTATTAATACCCCGTGTCGTACTTGCAGAGAGGAGTCATCACATTCAGGACTTGTTCATGGCTCTACACCATTTGTATCCTCTCCCAACAGTTTTACTTATTATTTTGAATTATAAAAAAACATTTTGTGTGTTGTTGCTAGAACTATTATTGTTATTATCACTAGGTCACTATATTGCATTTGTATAGACGACTATTTATGTATTTACTCATACTTTATGATACTAACAGTATATACATAATAATTTGAAACTATCTCAACGATAACAAAGATAATTA
>NW_003550536.1:0-994 GCF_000090795.2 Amphimedon queenslandica | reverse complement strand
CTGGGCGACCTACTAAGATCACTGACAGTGTATTAAGAATTGTTGAGCAGCACATGCAGTTGGATGATGAGACAACAGCAAATCAGCTCTAGAAAATCTTAACTGACAATGGTCATCCACTTTCGTTAAAGACTATTTTAAAATCAAGAGATAGACTAGGATGGACATTTCATGGCAGTGCCTATTGTCAAATGATTAGACAGGCAAACAAGGAGAAGAGGCATTGCTGGGCACAGGATCATTTAGATGATGCAGTCAATAATGGCTTTGAGAATGTCTTATGGACTGATGAAAGCAGCATAATGCTTGAATCTCATAGGCGCTTCTGTTGTAGAAAGCGTGGAACAGCACCAAAACCAAAGCCACGGTTAGCCTATAATTATTATAGTTGTAATTTTCATTGTCATATAGGGCCAAACATCCAGTTAAAGTTCATGTTTGGGCTGGTATTAGTTGCAAAGGCAAGACACCCATTGTAATCTTTGAGGGAAAAATGAATGCCACATGTTTTATTGAGGTGTTAAATGCTGGGCTTGTCCCATACCTTAATAAAGTTGACTCAAATCCACGTTTTATGCAGGATAATGATCCAAAGCACTCATCACGTAGAGTAGCATCATGGATGGAAAGCATGGGTATAAATTGGTGGAAGACACCAGCAGAATCGCCGGATTTAAACCCAATTGAGAATCTTGGCATGAGCTGAAAGAGTTTATCAGGAGAGTTGCCAAGCCAAAAAACAAAGCAGAGCTGGTGCAAGGCATATTGGACTTTTGGGAAACTGTTGATGCTGCTAAATGCCACAAATATATCAGTCACTTAAAAAAAGTAGTACCAAAAGTAATAGACAGTCATGGTGGACCTACAGGATATTAGTATAATCTTTTATTGTTTATTTTTGATTTTATTTGCGTAGTTTAATATAGTTGTACTGATATACATGTATAATAGTTATAACACCATCATTTTTGAATCATACATGTAAATTGAAAGA
>NW_003550533.1:2324-3325 GCF_000090795.2 Amphimedon queenslandica | reverse complement strand
GCCATTTTTTGAAAAAACCATGGGCTATAGCCTTTGCTTTTTTCAAAACTTTGCTGTACATGGTCTTTGTCCAAATTTTGTAGCAACTCAATTTTAATCAGAATAAGCTAATATTTGCTATGCAGCATACTAACATAAACGTGTATCATAAAATGCCATAAGAATTTTCTTTTTCATGTAATACCCTGTACAGGGCGCTAAGCCAAATTTTTGAATAAAAATTAATAAAACTTAAATTTGCTATGCAATATGTACGTGTATAATAAAAATGGTGAATTATTTCCTAACTGACCATAGCAGGTAGCACCAGCATCTTCGTAGTGATAGCACCCACTTGAACCAGCAGTGTAGCCACACTGTGAGAATCTGTAATGACTGCTTGAGCAGCTGACATATCTAACAGCTATAGGAGCATATCCTTGTCCATAACTAGCACAGCAGCTTGATCCACCAGCTGATAGATGATAATTTATTAATGAAATAAAGGTGAGTGAGTATTTTACCATAATAGCCCAGTTGTCTGCAAAAAGTGTTTGCGTCATAAGTACTCCACCCGTCATCACAAACAGTCCCCCACTGATTGTTAAGACAGACCTCAACGCGACCATATGATCGGTAAGATGATGAAGTCGGAATTAAACGAACATCATAATTTGTACAAGACCCACCAGCTATACAAGTTATCAATGACACATACAACCATTCATTGTTTACTTTGACACACGACACCAGCAATTCTGGTTATAGTACAAGAGCTAGTTAGAGAACTTGAGTAACTGCAGCTTGATATGTTAGTCTCGGATCCAGAACAACCAACATAATCAATCCATGTTACTCCATTACCCCAACCATAGTATGAGCTAGTTCTGGCAATGGCTCCTGTTTAATTAGTTCAAAGGATAGCTAGTTTTTCTGCATTTTCATACCTGAGGTCCCATATCCAAGCTGACGACAGACCACCTGTGCATCAGCATTGCTGAATCCATTGTGACAGACCCAGC
>NW_003550533.1:0-1082 GCF_000090795.2 Amphimedon queenslandica | reverse complement strand
TATCAGTCGTCTCATACAAACAAGAGAGAGACGGTACCGTATTTACAATTTCCTATAGCAAAGAGTGAATTATAATGCATAATATATATATAAGTAACTGTTACTCAACCAACCGAAGGGCAAACACTCCTATGTGTTCCTGTTGTGTATACTAGCTGTTCAAATGCAGCAATCTGTGTTTTATTCCATTCCAACAGATCAAACGTGTTCTGATAGTCTGACTTTGATGATCTTTCAGGCACAAGTGCCCTAAATGCAGCTTTATGCTGATCACTATAATTGAATTTAACAAGATTTCTGCCAATGATTTCAAACTCACGGTACATGTTGATCAATGAAATCATTGTACTTGTCGTACATTGGTGAACTCAGGCAGAACTCATTATCTATTTTTGGGTAATATACAAGAATAGTGAAACACATTTCCTCTCTAGTGGAGAGTCCTCCCTATAAAAAGACATAATTCTAATCTTGAAACTATAATAGTTTATACCAGTGTAACTCCAGTACGTTGCGTAGTGTCATAGTGGCACTGTAGCATCAGTGTTTCACCCTAAAAGTGATTGCATTGCTTATTATAACTAATAATTGGTTGAGTATAAACATACTGGTAAAACATTGACTGGTTGGGGAAGATGCGTCGTTTGCTGATAGTTGAAATCAAAGCGAAGGTTCCTATCAACCGGCTTCACTTCTTCATAATAAGAGACTCCATCACAAGTCGTTTGTTTCACTCGGCGTAACGACAAACCAACACCTATTATTAGTACAGTATGCAATAGGTTGTATAACTAAGCATTGTACCTGTGTAATGAGTATGGAGCATGCTCCCAATCACATTTATCCCTCCTGATGGGAAATTCTAATGCAATAATGACAATAAAGTTAGCATAAGGGGCAAGCACATCCTTACTTGTCTAGTACAAGAATCTGAGCATACTGAAGTGACAGTGAAGTTAGGAGTATTTGGAGGAATAACCATTTTATAGTCGATTTCATGTCCAACGACCATCACACCAGCACTGTGCTCTCTAGGACTCTCCTCATAAGTGAATATTAAACCAGAGCTATCAACAATATCT
>NW_003550532.1:2057-3327 GCF_000090795.2 Amphimedon queenslandica | reverse complement strand
CTTCTCTGAGAGGAGAGCCTCTGCTTTCTCCCAAATCCCTTTACCAGTAGTTAAAGGAACTTGTAGTGTTGGCGAGTCCATCCTGTAAATTTACTGAGAGCAACCTAATCTCTGGAGTGGTTGTACATTGCCCTATAGTAATGTCAGAAGATATAATTAATTCTTCTTGGGCAGTAGCACCAACACAATGACGAACAAACCATGAATGAAACTTATCAATATGCTTTTGCCTCTGAGGTTGGGTCATACAAAACCATTTCTCCTCCGATACAGCCAAAAATGAAAATTCAGAACGCAAACGATACTCTCCATACCCTATTATAGACTTCTCCATTTCCTACTGCTGCTGTACCACCAAAGCCTTAACTTTCTCATTTCACGACCCCATTGATTTTTTTTGTAATGTAGTGATTCTTTGCGAAATGCATTTATTGATTCACTATGATTGGTATAAAAAGCAGTGGGAGGAGATCCAAGTCCTGCACTTTCTCTTACAAAACGCAAAGTGCTTTCCCAAATTTCAGGAGCTTTAACTCTGCGAAACCAATTGTTAAAACCTTTATGTCCTGAGGATTCATTAGACAAACACTCGTTTTCAAGACCATCCCACTTACTTTTCAAACCAGCCAGCTTTACGTTAAACTCCAATGCATCACTGCAATCAACAAGGCCCTCGTGGTATACACCATCTGTTGTCCAACCAAAAATATCACTAATATATACCTTAGTTGCACTTGCAGGGTAATTATGCTCATGCAAATGTTTCTCAATATTCTGTTGTAAATGGTGAAAGCATCTCAAATGAACAGCGGCAGGGAAATTTCGTAATATTGCGTCAACCAGTGCCTTCTCTCCATCACTCCCAACAGCTTTAATACCAGCAAGTTCAGGCTTCAAGCCAATAAGTGTTGAAAGGAAATAATTGTATGTGCTAAAAAGCATATGAAAATGAACCAACATAGGGCCAAATAGTATTGGTGAATGCTTTGTTTTACGATCCTGGAGCAAAAGATGACTATAGACAAGTGGAGTCACACTAAAATCTCCCAAGTTGAAAGTGGGATCAATTCCAAAAACACAGAAGTTAAACGGATCAACACAAAATCGAACAATATCATTAAGTTGTTGGTCAGTACAGAGCACAGCCATCGGTTCTGGTGCACATGTGACCTCCTGCACAAGCATTCACATTTCTCAGCATTCTTACATTGCTGCATAACAAGGAGCAAATTATTACAAGCGTTGCTGTCGTAACAGGGGTTCCCATTCA
>NW_003550532.1:0-1591 GCF_000090795.2 Amphimedon queenslandica | reverse complement strand
GACAACATGAGCAGGTACACCATCAAATTTGTACACAACCAAGGAAAGTGCAATGACTTTGCCAGTATTATCTTTAAATAAAATGGGAAATTATGTGGATGTGGTTTAAACAACTATAAATGTACATTGCTCACCATAGACATGTGCAGTGAGCTTCTTGAGACTGTTGTCAGTAGAATGGATCCAATAAAACTGTCTTAATGAGTACGTTGCATCATCCAAGGAACAAATAGTAATATTCTTGACTTTAATGCTGGAAACTTGAACGTTGATGTAAGTTGTGTTGACTCCATTGTTCCTCCAGCTTCCCATATCATCTGCTAACACATCACGAGAATCATCCAAAGCATCCAGATTAATAAGAAAGGAAACATTGTCATTGACAAACGTTGGAACGGTAGAACAAGCAAATGTAGAAGACTGTAGATTTGGATGTAGAAGCAGACAAATAATATTGTGTACAGAGTAATGACATTTTTTGTCGTGTGATATACGCTCTAATATAGGCAGCTTCTTATTGTCGTCATAATACTCAGGATCATTCTTTAAGTACAACTCCAAAATATCAAAGCTAAACAAGAATGTAAATAAAAGTAATTATGCACGTACACATTAATAAAATTAATTAAGAATAAAATTAATTGATGATTAAATTAATTTACTTCAATTTAATCTTCTTCTTTGTAGGCCACTTCTTTTTAGATGCCATTACAGGTAGTAAATCATCATCACTGTCAAGTTACTAGACTTGATCACTAGGACTACGTCATCCTTCTCCGCGGCGGCCTGTGTGTAAGACGTTATCACACAATCAGAGTCATCAGAGTCGCTCGCAGCTTCATCTCTACTAAGCACTAAAAGTACTGTCTCATGATATAAAACTCTCACCTTGACTTCTTTAAAGGAGACACTGAATCATCATCGCACTTCACAGCTGCCATTTTAATCACATTGTTTATCACAAAAAACGGGTTCAATGGTGCATGGCATATCACATGATGATACTTCAAATTAAAAAAATTAATTCAAAAGTAGCTCCAGTTGTTCCATATTCCGTTATTCCGCAGTCCAGATTTTACAGCATCCCCATATCTGAAGGACCCAGGTCCCCTAAATTAAGAGCCCTCTTCTGCTAATATAGCAATTGCAAAATCAGAAGAGTGGACAATGATACAAGGACATAAAATATGGTATGTAGCTTTATTCTGTTAAATGCTTTAATAATATTTGATATAGCAACTACAGCAAATTTATATGACCAACCTTTTAGTTTGATAATTTACCATTATTTCTATTTTTTGTAGGTGAACAAGATAATTTTATTGTAAAGAAATAATTTTAAATTTTTAAATCTAGAATAAAATTTAAATTTTTATTTTTAAAAATAATAATTGAACTTAATTAAAAGCTTGATTAACGAGCATGCGCAGAGAGGCTTGCTGCTGTTTAAAACTTTTGAGCATGCGCAGAATATTATGGTGCCTTAAGGTTAAGAGCATGCGCAGAATGGCTTGCCGCCTTCATAATACAATTCAATTGATAGTTTAAACATGAAGAGTTTTTAAAGTTCTAACAAAATCATTACGTCAAT
>NW_003550512.1:2382-3374 GCF_000090795.2 Amphimedon queenslandica | reverse complement strand
AACTGTCACAACTTTGTAAGATCCATCACTATCAGATGTGAATAATAACAACAACAATCACAAGTAGATATAGTAAATATGTAGCTATTGAATCATGCAGACTTTAAACTGTAATAAAAGAGCCTTTACCTCGAGTATACTTTAACTGTACTCATCCTATGCTGGCTCCAATAAGCTGATGTCAGTAGGAGATATATTGAAGAAAGTAATAACAGAGCTGCTATCCTGCAAGTTCTTTGTTCTGTTCACTGGAGGCTATTATTGCTTCCTGTATACTCCAGTATACTCTACTTATTATCACCAATTATTATTATTATTTAAAGTTAATAATGAATTTAAATAGCAATAATAATAATAATAACAATAATAATTATAATTATAATGAATTATTTATGATACAAGCATTAATGATAAAGAATAATCATATAATAGAAAAAATGGTGAGAAAAAATATTGTTTTCATAGATTTAAGTGCCTCATTTGTAACTTCTGATCAACTTGACAAACCCATTGTTTAAAGCAGATAAACTCCATTTATCACAGGAAGGATTCCACACACACTATACAACATAAATATATCATCAATGTGTGTGTGCGTGCGTGCGTGTGTGTGTGTGTGTGTGTGTGTGTGCAATATCAATAAAATATATTTTTTGCATATTAATGTGGGCTATACATTACAGATATAGGTTATGTTATGTACAAAGTTTGAGCCAATTCCAAGCTCAAATTTTGGAGTTATGAGCACTTTTTAAAAACTAGCAAATTTGAAAAATACCCAAGGCTATAGCCCATGCTTTTTTCTGAAAAATGGCTCCAAAATCACCCCACATTTTTATTATATTTTCTGATACATTTTGATGTCCTTATGCTATGTAGAAAGTCTGAGCCAATTCCGAGCTCAAATTTTGGAGTTATGAGCACTTTTTAAAAACTAGCAAATTTTGAAAAATACCCAAGGCTATAGCCCATGCTTTTTTCTGAAAAATGGC
>NW_003550512.1:0-1368 GCF_000090795.2 Amphimedon queenslandica | reverse complement strand
ACAATTAGATATAACGTCACTCAACTCATCACCATAAGTTGGTGCTCTCCCCTCATGCTGTAGCCTGGCAGTTAACATGCCCAGAGGAGGTATGTGTCTTCTTTTAGTTCTATAATTATAACAACTGGGCTTGGCCATGGCTTGGAAAACCTCACCGGAATAAGTACCCATAATAATCTTATCGCTGTCAGCTGAGTAACCAATAGCCTAACAGTAATAAGAGCATGTAGTCATGTACCATATTTCCATAAACAAAAGCTCGGGCGTCTATTTCTTAAAATGGTACTTGGACCTCGAAAAAATTTTTAAATAAAATAAAACTTGGGCCAACAGCGAGATTCGAACCAGTGACCTCACGCACTTGACTTCAGGAACCTAAGGAAGTACATGTATCTACAAGGCATCAATGTTATTTAAAGGCTAGAGTTGTGTATTTATAGTTCCATTTTATTGCTACCCAGGTGTTTATTTGCACCCGACTTTTATTTAAGGATATACAGTACTGTATAGCGGTTTTTTTTCGAGGATAATAAATTTTGCGAATGACCCATATCCGGAAGTTTGCAGAATTAATTTTTTTCGCGAATTTCCACTAATCTGCCATCTTGTACCGTATTAAATTGATTTTCAAGGAATTTAATTTCGTGAATCATGAAAAAATCCACAAAATTCGCGAAATTTGTTATTCTCAAAAAAACCGCTATACGGTATAGACGATGTACAGTAAAAGTACAATGTACATGTACTGTACATCTTGATTCACATAATGTATTGGGTGTGCTACTTACTGAAATTGGTGATGAGGTTTTAGTGAATAGAAAAGCCGCTGCTCCTGGTTTTTGAGTGAAGGACAAAATATAGATAGAGCTGGTCCTAGAAGAGATAATGATTGAGTTACAGTCCATGACAGGTATGCTAAGGTACTTGGCTATGTCTTCTACAATATAAATCCCAGGCCAGGCTAGGGGCCAAACGGCTTTTGTAATAACACCACCTAAACAAAAAAATAATGATTGAGAAATATCAAATGAAAAATTTGCATAGAATAACTTTTAACATAGCAGTTTTGACATGTGCATGAGCTGTATTTAAATTTTGAGCAAAATTTTAATAACAATAATAATAAAACTATATACATATAATTAAATACCTCTGTCAGTTTTTTGTACAGGAGGTGCAGTAGGTTGCCTGAGGTCCCATACAAAACACCACTTGTCAGCTCCACCTACAAGTACATACACAATTTAAAAATATTTGTATAGCAAAATTTTATACTGATAGACAGCAAAATTTTATACTGATAGACAGCAAAATTTTGCATCATTAAAACTTAAACTTAAAATACCTGAGAATAAGTAGTTGGTGTCT
>NW_003550494.1:2187-3392 GCF_000090795.2 Amphimedon queenslandica | reverse complement strand
TTCTGTTACATTCCCATCTAATGGTATCAGTTATTCTCAGATATGTGGTAGAGTAACAGGATATCAATATGCTCATCCTAATGGCATTGATGGAGTAAATGATTTAAACTCTTATTATCTTGAAGGTGTTAGTATCACTCGCGGGTCTCCTCGTCAACATGTCTGGTCATTCATAGCTGAAGATACTCAAGCTCACTGTCCATGTGCCAGTGGTAATTCTGGATCAGTTCGTTCATTTATGGGTACCCATTGGTTCTGTGAGTCTGGTAATCCTAATCCTACTTGGAGTTATACTCTCTACACATCTGATCCACTCTGGGATGGTCAAGGTTGTGGTGGCTCCGAAGGTCCTTGTTGTAATGCTCCTGGTATCCCATGGTTTCACAGAGACTATGGTAGCACTACCACTACTGACTATATTGAGTTGAGGATATGTGCTGATGTTGGTTATTCTGGTGAAGATAGTCCTGTAGGCTTTTATGAGATATATGTAAAATAGATATAGCATATGCTTTTTGTGTTTTGAAAAGTGCTTTTTAGAACCCTTAGGCTAAACTCATGCTGCGCTATATACTTGCTATTGTGATATTTTTTGATACAAAAACTGTTTCATTATAGAGTGATCTTGACATTAACAGTGATGTTGCATGGCCACACAAAGTGTTGTTTACTTTAAAATGAGTGTTGGGATACAGAGTATATATTCATAAGTTGCTCATGCAGCCTTTGTCTATGTGTGTAGACACATGCAGTACATGAATATTATCAAATTTCTGCAATTGCTTGCTTGAATTCTTTTCTAAGTCATGGAGACAGATGATAATAGGAAGCTTTATGAGCTACAAGAGTATGATAATGATGCTGGCTTCCCTGAAACTTATCAAGGAGAAGTGAAGGTACATGAAAAACCTACAGGAGAAAGGATACAGTTTGTTATTACCATAATACAACTGGTATTACTGGTTCTTCTATTGGTAGCTGCCATTGTTATACTCTACCTGCAGCTAAACACCAGCACCAGCTCTGATAGTGCACCAGCTTCTGTTACTTCAAATGATAATATCCTCACTGATCTTGCTAATACCAGCACTAATACAGAAAATGCTGTGAAAGAAGTGTCTCAGATCATGTTAGCTGAGATAGCAAGGAGGTTGAACGATACAGAAATTTTGAATGAGCTGATCAAATATACCAATGCATCTATG
>NW_003550494.1:0-1352 GCF_000090795.2 Amphimedon queenslandica | reverse complement strand
GGTAATTCTGGATCAGTTCGTTCATTTATGGGTACCCATTGGTTCTGTGAGTCTGGTAATCCTAATCCTAGTTGGAGCTATACTCTCTACACGTCTGATCCACTCTGGGATGGTCAAGGTTGTGGTTCTCTTGAATCACCTTGTTGTAATGCTCCTGGTATCCCATGGTTTCACAGAGACTATGGTAGCACTACCACTACTGACTATATTGAGTTGAGGGTCTGTGCTGATGGTGGTTATTCTGTTGAAAATAGCCCTCTTAGCTTTTATGAGATATATGTAAAATAGATAAGCATATGCTTTCTGTGTGCTGAAAAGTACTTTTTAGAACCTTTAGGCTAAACTTATGCTGCTATTGTGATATTTTAATAGAAAAATGGCTTCATTATAGAGTGATCTTGACATTAACAGTGATGTTGCATGGCCACACAAAGTGTTGTTTACTTTAAAATGAGTGGTGTGATACAGAGTATATATTCATAAGTGTCACATGTAGCCTTTGTTCATGTCCATAGACACGTGCAGTACATGAATATAGTTATCAAATTTCTGCAACTGCTTGCTTGAATTCTTCTCTAAGCCATGGAGACAGATGATAATAGGAAGATTTATGAGCTACAAGAGTATGATAATGATGGTGGCTTCCCTGATCCTTATCAAGGAGAAGTGAAGGTACATGAAAAACCTACAGGAGGAAGAATACAGTTTGTTGTTACAATAATACAACTGGTGTTACTGGTTCTTCTACTGGTAGCAGCCATTGCTATACTCTACCTGCAGCTAAACACCAGCACCAGCTCTGATAGTGGATCTGCTCCTATTACTTCAAATGATATTGTCCTCACTGATCTTGCTAATACCAGCACTAATACACAGTATGCTGTCAAAGAAGTATCTCAGATTATGTTAGCAGAGATAGAGAGGAGGTTGAACGATACAGCAACACTGAATAGGCTTGCTCAGACTGCAGACTTAACAACTCATTCAATTGCTGATGTACTCAATGCTATAACTGATGTTGCCAGTCTTGCTAATGCTACTAATGGTGCTGTTGATTCTTACACCCAATCTATTCTCAATGCCATTCTCAATGTTGCTACTCTTGCTAATGCTACTAATGGTGCTGTTGATTCTTCCACTCAGTCTGTTCTCAATGCTATCTTCAATGTCAATAGTGTTGCCAATATCACTAATGAAAAGCTATCTAATCTCATGACGATTGCGGAGAATATTTTAATCAAAATTGGAGCAAATTTTGCTGAGGAAAAAGAATACCAGTTCAATAATACGGAGTTATTGAATCGTCTTCTTAATGGAACTAGTGCATCTGCTTCAAAACTAATGAACATTGT
>NW_003550485.1:2428-3409 GCF_000090795.2 Amphimedon queenslandica | reverse complement strand
AACTGATGATTTTAAGGAGTTTTACTAATAAAATTCATAATTTTTGTATATTTTTGTAAAATTTGTCCGTATATTGAGGGATCAGGTGACACATTTTAAGTGGCCATTATCTCTGTCAAAAAGACAGCTATTAAAAAGATCCGGATGGTGATAGTTAGTTTAAAGACAGGCCTACAAAGTTATTATAGTGACCTTCTAAAACTATCCTTTGCTGCCATTCAGAAATGACAGTCCGAAGATTGAGAATTTTGGCCGATCATTGGTATTGTCGGACACCACGCTTTGAGTAGTCTCGCGTAGCCAGCCGCTCCCTCCTCGCGTCGGGAGGGGCTGGCTACGCGAGACTACGCTTTGAGAGCTTATAACTTTCTATGCACTCTTGCTAGAGCTACAAGTTTTGTCACGCAAATAAAGGATAACTATTGCTATAATACTTTGCAGTTTCATGAGATGGCAATGTATAGTTTTCCTAAAACAAGTGTCCGAAAATTGATGGTGTACGATCATTGATAATGTACTCTAATAATGAAATAATTAAAATTGCTTGCAAGGTGTTTTACTGTATAAAAACTATCACAATTAACATAATATAAAACAAGTTTTTTAAGCTTTAATATCATTTTCCACACAAGAATTAATGTCAGCGAAGTCCAGATAGCCAGCCAATGGCTCAATGAGTGCATTGATTGATGATACTAAATCACTGAACACTGGCCTATCATCAGGAGACTCAGACCAACATGAAGTCATCAATGAGTAACTGTAAAAGGAAAAAAAATAGTCTAAAATTTTCACATTAATTTCTATAATGGTGATTTCATACATTTCTTTTGAACATGCTTCATTATTTGGAGTGTACAGTCTTCCTCCAGTATCCAGTAACTCCACAACTCCTACTGGATCTAAACCAGGATAAGGTACTCTACCAAGACTGAACACTTCCCAACACATTACACCATAAGACCACTGTAAAAAACAGAA
>NW_003550485.1:0-1359 GCF_000090795.2 Amphimedon queenslandica | reverse complement strand
TAGATTAGGTCTCTCTTTCTTGAGGTAAGACAATAAACTTCCTCTTGACATGAAAGGCATGATAATGTATGGAGCTGGTCCAAGATCAAGACACACACCAATCAGTGGTAATACATTTAAGTTATCAAATGACATCATTATAATGCACTCATCCAGTAGAGAATCAACATCACTCTTACTGTAAAAACCTGTAATAAACAAGTTTAAGCATTATTTTAATACAGCATCTAACTCATCTGTAAATTTGATCTAAACAGTTACCTTTTAATGTCTTGACTGCAACTGGTTGTGGCATTTGATTCTCTCTTGTCATCACTCCACGATAAACTATACCAAACTCACCTTAAAGTGTACAAGAATGGTTGCAATTATCATTATGATTAATCAAAACTTAATGTACCTTGACCAGCAGTCTCCTGCACATTAATGCTTGAGCCTGATATTATATACTTTGACAACTGATTCGTGTAATCAGATGATATCTCAAAAGTTTTGTCGGAGAAGTAGATATTTTCTTTGTTGCTTTTCAAAACTACAAATTGTTTATGATGCATTACATAAAAGTAAATTGTAGATAGTAGTAAAGTAAAGTGTCAAAAATATTTGTCAGTTGACTTACGTAGTGAACAATTAGTTTTAATGGAAAACTCTTTATTCATGAGTTGTTTACGATTCCTTGCCTTTTTAACGCAACAAGCAACAGATAATACTATTGCCAACACTACCAGCAACATTAATAAAATACTGATCATTCCTGGTATCAAGGCAGATGTTAGCTGATTTGAGGCAGATGGTGTGCCAATGGCAGGAATCAGAGGTGTGGATCTAGTTGTTTGAATAGTTGTGGAATGTGGGACAGGTGTAGTGGATGTATTAATCACTAGAAGTAATAAAATGCACTTATGAAATTAATAATTACTCTAGAGATACAGTTACAATACTACGAATACTCATGTTGATTATTTAGTTTGTATAATAGTCTAATAGTTTACCTTTTGTTGTTGTTTTAGTTGGTTGAGGTACTTTAATGCCCCCATCAGAACAACAGTCACTAGTGAGGTTCAAGTAATCAATCAATTTAGCTGTATTATTACAAACTGGTAACTTGATTCCTTCATCATATCTATAACCTGGTGTAACTTGATTCGAATCAAGAAATTTCACAACAAATGACCAGATATCGGGGCACAATGTTTCTGACATGTACGAGCAGACATTAGGGCATATAGGTAAAGGAACATGCAGTGTGCCATTAGAACCACAAGGCAAGTAATAATGAACACACATTATTTTAATGGCAAGATCTCGGCAGTGTTCTGGTATTTGGAATATTAATGCATTTGCCTGTAGAGCAAATTG
>NW_003550483.1:2101-3411 GCF_000090795.2 Amphimedon queenslandica | reverse complement strand
TTCACAAGATCAGAGAATAGCAATGAATTAGCCTTCAAACCATGAGCCTACAAAATATAACAAATATATTAACTATGTATGTACATGTACATGTATATACATACAAAAATACTCTGATTTTTTTGCTTTAATTTTAGTTTTTTTTTAATATTAAAATTTAGATTTTTTAATGCAACTATAACTCTATCTCACATCAATCCACTGTATTGATGACATATATTCTTCTTTGCAAGGTTTAGGCAGTGGATGCTTATCGCTCCTTCCAACCGTCTGCTTCTCCAACTGTATCAACTGTATCTCTGCTAGAGTGTCACGCCCCCTCTCAAGCTCCTCCCACACGAGGAGGACATCATCTCGGGGGAGGGACGGCGGAGTCCTAAAAAAAGAAAATTTAAAATTTGAATCCTTGCGGGCTAACTTTGTTCTTGAGGAAGTGCTGTTAATGGAGCTGGTGGCAGATGAAGGACGTGAAGAGACTGGAGCAATGGGATCATATACTGGAGACTTTGGATTATAGACATGTAACCTGTGAAAGAGAGAGAGAGAAAGAGGGAAAGAAAGTGAGGGAGTGAGAGAGAGAGAGAGAGAGAGAGAGAGAGAGGGAGGGAGGGAGGGAGGGAGGGAGGGAGGGAGGGAGGGAGGGAGGGAGGGAGGGAGAGAAAGAGAGGAGAGAACAAAAACCAAAGTTAATATAGGACAATAATATATATTCCTTGCCTTCCATTGCATACTCTACAGAGTTCCTTATAATCATCCAGTGCTCCAGGATCAGTGCACTCATACACACTAATATTAACTGGTACATGTGACAGCTGGAGCATGTTGAATAAAGAAGAATAGCTTCTTAACGCTGAACGACCTTGAGTTAATATGTATACTGCATCATTCTAGAGGGAAAAGAGAAAAATAAAATACTTATAATAAAATTAACTGCATTTATATTTAATAATACTACTAATAGTGTAACTCACACTTGCATTTAATAGTACTACCAATATTTAATATTGTAACTCACTCCTTCACAGGCAATAGCTCTAGTGACAGCCTCTATGAGGTTATTAGTCATTGGTGCATTAAATGAACTGGAATGAGCCTCATCCAACCACTGGATCCCCTCCTGCACAACACCCGGCAACACTTTTAACAAGTTATCGGCAAAACTAGTCAGACCTCCCGTACATCTGCAGGTCACATGACAAAGAGTATACATGTAAAAATGTTGGTATATATGTTTAGTTATGATATATATGCACATGTAGATTAATTGTATTGCAAATATAAGTATATGAATACCTTATGATGTTGAATTT
>NW_003550483.1:0-1440 GCF_000090795.2 Amphimedon queenslandica | reverse complement strand
TTTTGATAATAAACAAAAAAGAAGATAAAATCCTTGAGAAAATGGTATACCAGATATTATACTAAAATGGTACAGTCTTTCTCTCTCTTTTTGTCTCCAGGGTGCCAATGGCTCGACTCTGGAAAGACTAGAGCAACTGCCAGAAGATGAGAGATATAATGGCCTCACTAATGTAACACATAATCTACACCAGATGCAATAACATTGATTGTGTGTTTCCACTCTAGTTTGGTAACACTTGCTATGCCAATTCAGTCCTACAGGCTCTTTATTTCTGTCTCCCGTTCCGAGAGAAGGTATTGCAGTATTCTCACGGAGAGGAAAAGACAGAGACGCTTCTTTCTGCTCTCTCTGATCTCTTCATTCAAATGAGTAGTTCTAAGAAGAAGTTTGGGGTCGTGGCCCCGCGTAAATTTATTCAAAGAGTGAAGAAGGAGAATGGTAATGGAAAGGGAGAGTATGGGGAACTACAAGAGAGAGAGAGGGAGAGAGTTGAAATTGTATTGTTGTACTTGTACCAATAGTACACACTATTAAACATTTTTTAACACCTTACTATGAGCTGGTTTAAAAAATTCATAACAAATCTAAATTTGATTGGAATTAGCTCAAACTTTTTACACAACATAAGTACATGTATATGTATCAGAAAAAATTACAAAAATTAAGAATTCTCTACTTTTCATTTTTGGTGAAATTTGGCTCGTGACCCTGTACTATAGTACAGGGACTTTTGTCCAATTTTGGAGCGACTTTAAAAATTTGTAAAAAAATTCAAATTTGATTGGAATGTGCTCAAACTTTCTATGCAATATAAAAACATGTACATGTATCAGAAAAATTATAAAAATCAAGAATTATCGAATTTCAATTTTTGGTGAAATTTGGCCTGTGACCCTGTACTATATAGTACAGGGACTTTTGTCCAATTTTGGAGCAACTTTAAAAATTTGTAAAAAAACTCAAATTTGATCAGAATGAGCTCAAACTTTCTACACAAGATAAATACATGTATATGTATCAGATAAATTATATAAATGGAGAATTCTTCATTTTTAATTTTTGGTGAAATTTGGCGTGACCCTGTACTATAGTACAGGGGCTTTTGTCCGATTTTGAAGCAACTTTAAAAATTTGTAAATATATGATTGGAATGAGCTCAAACTTTCTATGCAACATAAGTACATGTATACCATCTTTAAAAATTATTAAAATGAAGAATTCTCTTCTAGCCATTTTTTATGAATGACTTTGCCAGTAACTTAAAGTACATGTATGTAGTATTATGCGTATGTTTATAAAGATCTTTTGTTCCTTTTCATAGTTGTGTTTGATAATATGCAGCAACAAGATGCCCACGAGTTCTTGAACTATCTACTAAATACAATAGCAGATTTATTAAAAGGTACAATGTAGCACATACATGTACATGTACATGCA
>NW_003550477.1:2275-3423 GCF_000090795.2 Amphimedon queenslandica | reverse complement strand
TACAGTGAGCACAATTGTTAAAAAGTATTTGTGAGTGTTTGTAATAATCATAGTGGTGTACTACATCGTGCTTGTAATGATCTTGCAATCTATTGCTGTGAAGAATAGCCTATGAAGTGTTTTATAGTGTGGATTAGGTCTTATTTTTTAATTATTTCAGGTCACTCATTCAGATTCTAGTTTAAAGAATAGTGTCACAGTAACATGGACTGCTCCAGCAACTGCTGGCATGCTTGAAATCAGGTCTTTTGTAGATTAAATAAATGCACATTATTATAAATGTATGTATAGGTATACTGTGGTTGTAAGGAATGATGGCAGTAGTATATTCTATGCAAACATGAACGCTGGTGATTTCAGAGTAAAAGTTTGTTTTATTTTTTTATGACTATTTATTTTTCCCATAGCCTGGTAGCACTGAGATATGTCCAATGACTGATAAGGTAAGTTCCATAAATCCTTATAATATTCTATATACATTTGTATCAAATTACTTAAGTGCTGACATGTACCTTATTTACTTAAATAAAAGCCCAGGCGTCTATTTCCTAAAATGGTACTCGGACCTCCAAAAAATTTTTAAAAATAAAATAAAACTTGGGCCCAGAGTGGGATTGGAACCACTGACCTCACTCATTTGACTTCAGGAACTTAAGGAAGTATCTGCAAGGCATCTGAGTTGTTTTTAGCCTACGTGTAGATTTGCATATTTATAGTTCAATTCTATTGCAACACTGGCATTTATTTGCATCTGGCTTTTATTTAAGGATATACGGTACATAGTAACATGCTTTTAAATTGTTTTTAAAGTCATTTTGTATTATGCACACTACATGTCCTTAATACAGAGGTGGAGATACTTTTATATTGGTTTGTTGTACTAATTGGGACATTTTATTATCACAGAGATGTTTGTATTACGAAGGTTCCATTGTATAGCTACATCAAAGGAACTACCTGTACTTACCTATAAAGCGCTTTAGTAACCTTTGCTCTAACTGTAGTCAGTAGTATTCTATTTTGACAGCAAGTCAATAGTAACTGACATTGTGATCACTATAATTTATTTGAATATGTATGCATATTAACTATATATTAGCCAATTTGTTAGCTACTATGAAAAATTTCATTTTAATAAATGTAACTAT
>NW_003550477.1:0-1528 GCF_000090795.2 Amphimedon queenslandica | reverse complement strand
TTGCTCTTGCATTTATGCACTATTAAAAGCAATAAATTGTGGTCTTGATTTCTATCATGCAGCATGATAGAGATTAAATACTACAATTTATTGCCTAAGCCTATAATGCATGTTTTGTGCTAAATCAAGTCTAATATAGCTATAAAAAATAACACCTATTATGATGGCACAGATACTGTTGTCTTGATAGATTTTATTTACTTAAGGCAATATGCATAAGATAGCAAACAAGCAGCTAAAGATTCTTAATCCAAGCATGTAAAATTGCCCATTATTAAGAGAGGCGTGGTTTCTTTGCCATCTATAATGAAAATGGTATTAGCATGACATGTGACTGAAAAGCTGAAATTTTGTTTCTTCTCACGAGTAACTTATGATAGAAAAGATGGCACAATACTGTTGCCTAGATAGATATGAGTGAGCTGACAGAGTTTAGTACCTCTAGCTTACCATATTTGTGCTCCAGCCCTTCTCAAAGCTGGCCGAGCTAAAGTTTGAAGGCTCATAAGTCGCTACCAAGTAAGAGTTAAGAAATTCTACACATATTAATGAAATAGAAGACAAAAATCTACTGGGAAATGGTTTTATCAATCTCGAAAGTGTCAGCACATTTGCTGTATTTTTTAATCAGTTTTCCTAACTTTGTAAGCTTCTTCTCCCTGGTGCTGCTCTTTAGACATTATTGGATGATAAAGAAAGACTTTTTCCAGCTGTAGAGAAAGATCTATAAGGCCAGAGTGCGTGGTTTCAAATTTATATATTTTTAAAAAGACATTAAAAAGGGACAGAATGAATGACAGACAACCAAACTACTTAATATCCACCTACGCGGCGAGTCCAATGATAAATGTTTGTGTGTTAGGTGACTTAGGTCAGCCAGTGGTCAGTTTCCTATACAAGCACAGTAGTACTCCTACTCCTTCCTCAGTACAGTATAATCCAATGAGAGACTCAACCACACCAGCCCCTCCAACTGACGCTTGCCCTCAAGCACCAGTGAGTATCAGTATTAATATTTTCCTTTTAACACAATAGCATTAATAGAGACTTTATAATTTTTCAAGGCCCTAATACCAAGGGCTATAATAGTTAGTTGAAATTTGCCTATTTTTAAGTGCTGATAACTGAATGTTTATCATTAGAATTAGCTAAATGGCATAATACATTAATAAAAATACCCTAGCTGTCAGTGGTTATTTATTTATTTATTTATTTATTAATAGTCGTCAGATGCTACTTATCCATTCCGTGTTGGTAGTCCTGGAGATGATTATTATTTTGCTGCTCGTTTCAATTCTGATAATAGCAGTTTCATTGATATGCAGTTGGAGGGTAGTGCTGATGGATGGATTGCTGTTGGATTCACTGGAACAAGAGATATGGTACAACAAAGTGTATAAACATATTTATTATACTAGTGACTATGCATTCAACCATTCACTATTAATCCACATTCACTAAGTATTTTGTCTCATTTATTGTGCATGTTATACTTCAGTTTTTTCATTGAAGTACATGTACTATTCTA
>NW_003550468.1:2300-3439 GCF_000090795.2 Amphimedon queenslandica | reverse complement strand
CTCTGCTAATTCTTTAATGTGTGGCTTCATCATAACATATATACATGTATACTTAAAGGGACATGTTCACGGAAATAGATGCACACGTTACTTGTAGAGGATAAATTGTGTGTGCAACAGATCATTAATAAATAGTTTAGTAAGTGTTTAGACACGTGTAGAGAGTAGAGACAGAGCAATCAGGTGTAGAACCAGGAGTAGGCATCAGTAGTACACTTCTCTTGACCAGAATTAAGCTCTTTTGCTACCCCAAGATACTCGTCTTAGTGAAGAATCACCAGGAATGGTTACAAGTAACCACTCGAGTAGCCATTTTGCCTTAATTTTTAGGAGCATGGCCGTACGTTATGAATTGTTATTCACACTACACGTCATCATTAATGATGCCATCTTGAAAAACAGGCCAGTTTTTCATGATGTGCTTCTGTGAATGTGTCCCTTTAACACACAGCTCAGCAATAGAATAAAGGCTACCAAAATATTTCTAAAAATTATAGGGATCATCGATGGTTTACAAATCTGCAACTCTAGAGTATTGATATTACATGTAGTGAAACACAAAAGAGCAAAATGTAATTACTCACTTTGTGCCCTTCCGTATATAAACCCAACAACGGAATACTATCTGGGAAGTAATTAAAGCAAAGGGTGTTGAGATAGAAGCACAGCTGGCCAGTGAAGGAGGAGTTTAATGGTATTGCATTTGAAGAACGTGCACAAGTTCCTTCATTCGAGCTTTTAGCCTACATGCATAAATAGATTAGGTAAAAATGAAACAAAATACAAAATACCTCAATCACAAAAATCACAACTTTATTGATGTTATCAACAGATACATATCAAATAGTCTGGGAATCCCTAATGGCATAATAAAAGCCCCATATAAAAATTAAACAGTATAACTTACTGATAATATTAAATTGTCCACAGTTCTCTCTCCTACATTGCCATCCAACAACTGTTACCATACTTCAACCTTTACATTGGTTTCCATATGAGTTTTAGTGGATATAGGAATGTAACTACAATGTATAAAACATTATGGTAACACAATAGCAATAATGTTGACTAACGCATTGACTAGAGAAAGATGCATCGTACAACAACAATTCCTCAAGATGCAAAATACCACATAGAGG
>NW_003550468.1:0-1220 GCF_000090795.2 Amphimedon queenslandica | reverse complement strand
TCACTGAAAGTTAAAGCACCTTATAGGTTTTAAACCAATATGGAGGGATAACAAATATTACAATTACAACCAGGGGCAGATCTAGGGTTAAATTTTTGGGTGGGCACTAATATTGCGGTTAGAGTAATTGGTGAATGTGGCCAATAAGACCTGCATAGATTGGAAGTAATTATTCAGAAGATTAAGCCTGTTAAATGATCTTTCTCAGTGTGGTTTACAAATTGTTTACATAGTAATGATCTACAGTTTACTTAGTCACTTTAAGAAGTTAATTTAAAATTACTGGACAACACATTTGGGTAAGCCTGGCCCGCCCACTATTTACAGCAATTTGAACAACCAAATTACATACACAGACTAAAGGCTGATTGACACTGGATAGGTAATGTAACTTGAAGCCATATGTTAAGACATAAAGTACTGTACAAACCAATGGCCACTGTTTACGTAACGTAAGAATAGAAATTATCTCTATTCTTATGTTACATAAACGGTGGCCATTCGCTTATAAAGCACTTTCTGTCTTAACGTGTGGCCTCAAGTTACGTTAACTATTCAGTGTGAATCAGCCTTTAGCTTGATTCATAAAGATTAATGATTAATACAAATACCTACCAGGTTCCCTTAGCAACCAACCTTAATTTAAGTGGGTGTGGCTATGGCAAGTCAGATGACAGCTTACACTTACACATGGTGAACCTTGTAACAGCAAATGACACAGAGTCAGTCTAAATACTTCTCTGAAGCATTACAAGTTAGAGAAAACTAATATCTCGAACCCAGCTATGCATGCAAGGTGGTGAGACCAACTAAACAAATATTTTTTACACTTGTTAACTCTTGAATTCGCAGCTCATTCAATTAGGAGTAAAAATTTCACAAATTTTTTTCTCAAACTTGCTGCTGCAATTTGTTTATCAGCTTTTCAATATAGACATAATTTGACATAATTATTGGGCTGAAATGCTTTTTGTTTGCATAATTACACATGTATATGTTAAATATTACTTTCTATGCTTGCCGTGCTAAAGAAAAGCACAAAAACTGCTGTTTGTATACTTTGTGAACCAGTTAGAACTATTTACAACTGTTTATTACCTTCTTTTGAATGTCTGTGATTAATTAAACTTGATATCAAACATCATTGTATACATGAAAAGAATAATAAAAGTTAATTATGATTTCAAAATATATTTCCCATTCAATGATAAATAATTCTT
>NW_003550464.1:2372-3447 GCF_000090795.2 Amphimedon queenslandica | reverse complement strand
TAAAGGATAGAACACAGATAACCATGATAATCATGATAACCAGTTATTTGACAGTACATCTTCTAAATGATCCCTCCTATAACTGGCCACATATGATCCTATGTTAACTAGCAATAGAGCAGGTATAGCCAAATGACAGTTGATTTCATTGCGATTAGTCTCGGGGCCAGCCCCTTCATTGCAATCAACTTTTTTATGTGAAATGGAATTTTCAGAATTTGCTAGACAAACATGTCTCTTTTAGGCTCTCAGTTAATTTAGTGAGTCCTTTAAGATAACTCTTTTTCCATTCCATTCTCTCTCCTTTTATTACTGTTGTGATGATTCTTATAAAGTTATTATTATTATTATTATTATTATTATTATTATTATTATTATTATTATTATTATTATTATTATTATTATTATTATTATTACTATTCTTGCAACAGATTAATGATGATGATGATGATGATGATGATATATATTGACTTGATGCTGGGCGAGTAAATGGCTTCACAGCATCATTGCTACTGGGAAAGGAAACAACATTACCGCTGAGCAACCAATCACATTAGGACCAGCTTTTGCTGCAGGGGTGGGGCTGACTATCCACGTGCTGTGTCATGGCGCTTGAAAAAGACTTCATAAATGAATGGCCACCACCTTCTAAGCCTCTTAATTCATCACTAGAAGAGCCGTATAAGAAGAAATATAAACTAGAGAAAGACTGTCATTCTCCCTCTGGTAAGATTTGATTTATTTTTCTGAATAATACATTATAATTATTAGTGTTTTCTGACTTTTCTCCTGATGAAATACAGCTAGCTTGTAATGAGGATAATATGGACATAAGATCATTGCTAGCAAAATGGTGGAAAAGAAGAGTTCAAGAAAAGAATTCTGAACTGAGTGAAAGAGAAGGAAGCCCCAGGACTTTACTTAATCACATGATCAAGTTAAGTACAGGATTTGCTTGTTTTATATTTTAATCTTTATGCAGGCTGCCATCAGCCAAGCAGTTCCTAAAATTACGTATTGATCACCTTCGAAAAGATATCGATAGGAATAGAAGGGAACTAGCTCTTTGCTGGTA
>NW_003550464.1:0-1566 GCF_000090795.2 Amphimedon queenslandica | reverse complement strand
AGCAGGCTCACCACATCAAGTAAAGATATGATAATGATCCCTGTCGGCACTGCAATAGTCATTGTTGCTGCAGTAAAATAAGCCCGAGTGTCTACATCCATCCCCACTGTGAACATGTGATGCGCCCACACAATAAACCCTAAGGCCCCGTTTACACTAATCCACTTCACTGAATCTGGATTGTTTTGCTATTATTCATTTCAGGTGTTTACACTAATCTAGCAGCTGCATTTTCATAAGATTTATCATTCGTTTATAGAAGTACCATACGCGTCTTAATTTTCGAGGTGTATTAAATTTCGTTATTTTCGTGCTCACCTTAAATCCACAAAATTTAAACCACCTCTAATGCCATTCTATTGTATGTGACCATGGCCAGAACACGAAAATTAGCTCACACGAATATTAATTTTTGAGCAAATTTCATTGAAAACACGAAATTTTGAACCCTCGAAAATTTGGACGTATAGGGTATCCACTTTGGTATCCGTTTACATTTTGCTTCAGATAGGTGATGTGTTTTCATGTATTAGTGTAAACAGAAGCTGTATCAGAATCAAAAAGTCTCCGTTTACATGTGAAAATGGATTAGTGTAAACAGGGTCTAATACTCCTATCGATACCATGGCATATACCATCCCTAAGTATCCGAAAATTTGTTTTTAGCTGCATACACTGGTAATGATTTGGGGTAATATTTATTAAAAAATTAGGCCA
Organism: Amphimedon queenslandica; assembly: GCF_000090795.2. Classification (NCBI taxonomy): domain Eukaryota; kingdom Metazoa; phylum Porifera; class Demospongiae; order Haplosclerida; family Niphatidae; genus Amphimedon; species Amphimedon queenslandica. The sequence goes on along the minus strand of NW_003550464.1, from coordinate 849 downwards.
TCAACTTATGTTCCTTATGTTATGTAGATCGATGCTATGTAGTGATTCTAATAAAATAAGAATTGTTTCTGTTGTGAGGATTTTAAAACGAGCCAAGTTTCAGGCTATATAGGCAATGGATTTTTCCGAAAAAAATGGCTCAGAACCACTCAAAATTTTTATTACATTTTCTGATGCATATTGATGTCCTTATGCTATATAGCATTAGCAAGTTTGAGCTGTTTCTGACAGATATTTTTTGAGTTACGTCCATTTTCATAAATCAGCAAATTTTTGGAAAAAGCAAAGGCTATAGCCCATGCTTTTAAAAAAAAAATGGCTCAAAAATGACCCCAGATTTTTATTACATTTTCTAATGCATATTGATGTCTTTGTGCTATGTAGCAAGTTTAAGCTGTTTCCAACAAATATATCTCGAGTTATGGCTGTTTTCATAAATTGACTTCAAAGTTGTCCCAAATTTTCATTACATTTTCTGATATGCTTGATGTCCTTATGCTATATGTAGAAACTGATTCCAACAAGTACTTTTGTGTTATGAGCATTTTAAAAAAAGCAAGCCAATTTAAAAAAGCAATGGCAATAGCCCATAGTTCTTTCCAAAAATTAGCCCCTAATTTCGGTTTCATTTTCTAAAAGAGTGATATTATTGCAATTTGGGCTTGTTCTAATTACAATTTTTGCATTATGGACATGTGACAAATCTATTTCTATTACAGGTCGAAAATCTAGAAGCATCTTTAGCCATCTCTGCTAACTTTGTCAATCATTCAAACATTAGTTTAGTGAGAGATGAATTGTTGATGGCTTCACTTATTGATGATAGATCAAAGGACTTCTCTCTTCTCT
>NW_003550463.1:2456-3448 GCF_000090795.2 Amphimedon queenslandica | reverse complement strand
TTTTTTGAGATGATTCACATGAAAGATTTGCTTTCGACCTCCTTTGTCAGGCATTTCGATCTCATATGTCACTTTCCCTATTTTTCTTATAACTTCATACGGTCCCTGCCATTTAGCCACAAATTTTCTGGTACTGCTTGGTAATAGTAGTAATACTTTGTCCCCAACTTCAAAATTAATCTCTCTCGATCGTTGATCATAATACATTTTCTGCTTAGCTTGCACTGCTCTTGCATTCTCCTTCACAATTTCTCTTGCAGATTCCATCCGTTCTCGCGTATCCATCACAAAACTCAGTATATCTGTTTCGATTTCTGTGCTGTGGATCCATTCCTCCTTTAAAACATCTAACGGTCCTCTCACCTCCCGTCCATATAGTAGTTCAAAGGGACTGAACCCAAGAGTCGATTGTGGAACTTCCCTATATGCAAACAAGACATATGGTATCATGTGGTCCCAGTTCTTCCTCTCTCCTTCCAATACTTTCCTTAGCATAGACTTTAGTGTTCGATTAAATCGTTCCACAAGGCCATCGGTCTGTGGATGGTATGGACTGGTCTTGATTGCTTTGACCCCCATGAGATGATATAGCTCTCCCAGCAAGCTTGATGTGAAATTTGAACCTTGATCTGTCAATATTTCTTCAGGAATTCCATATCTAGCAAATAACTCAATCAACACTTCAGCTACTTTCTTTGCAGTAATATTCCTTAAAGGAAATGCCTCTGGGTATCTAGTTGCGTAATCATTTATCACTAGAATGAATCGGTTTCCACGACTGGTTCTTGGTAGCGGTCCTACAATATCCACGGCAATCCTCTTAAATGGTTCTCCTATTATGGGTAAAGGTATCATTGGAGCCTTCCTCTTGTGATTTGCATGTAGCTGGCAATCTTTACAAGCTTCACAATAGAGTCTCACATCTTTAAATAAAGTAGGCCAATAGAACCTCCTTAATATCCTTTGGGTTGTCTTGTCTCTACCCCAGGGGC
>NW_003550463.1:0-1716 GCF_000090795.2 Amphimedon queenslandica | reverse complement strand
CGACCCGACCAAGGGACCCGAAAAGACTAAAGTACGGACTCCGCGTTAATGACCACGGACCTGACCGACCTAGAGCATAGATATCTATGCTAGCATCAATATTTATGATGCTAGCAAACTCCATGATGGCCTAAACAACATACAGAACTTCAGTGACAAATATAATTTTTATCTATGGAGATAGATCTACTATCAGTTGAGTAATAATACAATGCAGTGAGGCCGTAGTTTATTGATAAAGTCTGTAATATCAACTTGAATTAATTTTACACTTGTTCAAAACTAATGATAATATTATATCCAGTAGACTATAATAATCAATTGTTATATTCATGCATCAGCAATTTATGTATTAATTAATTTATTTAAACTTGACAGTGACCGGCAATGAGAATAGAGTTAAGAGGCTATAGATAAAAAGAAACATCAAAGGCCTGACCAAGGAAACATGGCCAGCCAGAAAGAAAAAAAAAAAGATGAGAAAAGAAAGAAAAAGAAACAAAAAAAACTAATAAGAAAAAGTAAAAATACAATCAAAATTAAAACGGTAGTAATGATGATAATAATAATGATAATTAACTGAATCTAATGGAAAATAAATCAACATAAATAATAATAATACTGGAACTGATCCCAAAAGTAGTTATTGTTAATATTATGTAGTAAATATTTTAATAATGTTAGTGAGAATAAGCTAGTGAATAATACCAAGCCTCGGAGTAAGCTTAACTACTAAATGGATAAATAAATAATTATTAGCAGAATAAATAGTTAATAAATATACCAGTCTAAACAGAAGTTTACAAAAAAATACAGCACAGTGGTATCACTCAGTAGTATAACGTCAGAGGCTGGAGATCTTGAGTGATTAATACTGACAATACAGATTATGCCAATTAACTGCATGAACACTTGTAATATCTTTTGATTGTGTAGTTCACTTATGCAGTGATAGATATAAGTACCAAAGTTTTTGTGTTATTGTTATTTAAAATTCTGAATAATTATTATGAATTAAAGGTGCATGTAAATTCTTGAATATAATCATTACAAATATCTGGGCCATATTTCAGTGGTATTCATCTTTATTGCATGCATACATTTCACATACACTGCATGTTATGTTATCAAGTATAGACTTAAATTTTTAAAGTTATTCATGCATAAAATGATCAACCACAATAATTGTACCAACATATGTGGTCATTGACAAGTTTAAGAAGTTGCAATTATTACATATCTAATTTGTAACCCTTTTCCACTGAATTCAGAACAAGATTTGCTTGCCACATTAAGCTGTACAGTGACACAAATAAGTAAGAGATATTTAAATCATAGTTGTAGACTAGTCACTGCACAACATCCAAGTTCAGTATATATACTCAGACCAGGCTCAGGCTGTATACAGTTGCTTCATGAATAAATTTGTTAAATTCACAATATCTGAAGGTTTGGGCTTATATCTAACCGAGAAGCAGGATTTCAGCAAGAGTAAATCTTGACCTAAGCATTAGCTATAATTTTTAGCATCTGTAAGATTACCGGTATAGTGAGCAAAGTGGTCCGTAAAATAGAGATGTCGCGGACCATTCCGGTCCGTAAAACAGATTTGTCGCCGACCATGGTCCGTTGGTCCGGTCCGGTCCGTTTTTTTAGGGACGACCTGTCTTCTTCCCCTACGGGCGTTACTAGAATGCGGATCAGTGCGGATTGCTG
>NW_003550462.1:2397-3448 GCF_000090795.2 Amphimedon queenslandica | reverse complement strand
CGTAAAAGCATTTCCTCAATGTGACGTGTACAAAATGGCTGCTCAGAGCGAAAATAAAATAAAAATAATTTCCAGACAAAATATACCTGTTATACGGTATGCAATATTGTTATAGCAGAGACACCAAAACGGCCAGTTGACTTTGTTGAGCAATCTCGGTAGCCATTTTTTCCTACTCAGCAACACCCAGTATGCAGGAATTCCCAAAGATGCGCAAGAAAGGTCTACACGATCATGTTTCAAGCTACTATAGACTCTATATCTAACTATTATATACTCTTGGGGACATTAATCAATAAATTTAATTAGACCATGTGGACAAATTATTAATAGGTGGAGTAGGATGCATCCATGCTTGAAGGCTTCATTTTGAATTTTGTATTTTTACTTTTATGTAGCTGATGTACATGTAACTAGTTAGTCAAATCAATTGTCTCTTCATACAATAATGGCTCATGCTCACTCCTTCAATGTTTACAAGCACCTACTTAATATGTAGTCTGGTCACACCCCTTCTGCAATGAGAGAAGGGTCTGGTGACACTACTACAGAATTTGTTGCACTGTGCAGCGAACTTTGCGCACCAATCAGATTATTGCACTCACATGGAAGTAACTTAGTCACATGATCCATTTAAAATGGCTGCAAGCATGACTGTCAAACCTGCTACAGAATACGATGACTGCTGGCAAAGGAACAAAAACTAACTATAGAGGAAGTAGCAGAAGAATATGAAGATATCTCATGTGAAATTTGGTTAAAAAGTATATGGATTTCTGTTTTTCATCCCGAAGATGTTGTCCTTGAATTAACTAGAACTTTGATAGATTACTTCTTGCCTATTACTACTGTAGCTCTCCTCACTTAAGGAGGCTTACAAGTCAAGAAAAGCCTCAGAAAGAAAGGTTATCACGTGACAGTCATGTCATTATAAAATTTAATAACTAAAATAACCACTAATTATTGCATTCCTTTCTGCAACAAATTCTTTAGCAGTGTCACCAGACCCTTCCCTCCTCTTGGCGAAGAGGTGTGACCAGACTACTTAATA
>NW_003550462.1:0-2003 GCF_000090795.2 Amphimedon queenslandica | reverse complement strand
CTTTTCATTACAGCATCACTGAGTTGGTATTATATTACTCCATTCATATGTTAGACTGTTAAATGAGTTTACGTCATTACGAAAGCAGAGGTCATGTCCACAGTAGCCACCAAAAAAGAAGATTTCATTGTTTCTGGTAGTACAGAAGGATCCTATAGGTCCTAGAGGAGGTGTTGTTCTTCTGGTCACGTGAGAGGACCAACGACCAGTCCTAAACTCCAGTCTATCAATGGTGGACAACAATTTCCTCTTTTGTGGGGAATCATGAACAAGAGGTAAGTCAGGCCTGTCCCCTCCCCACAAGAACACTGATTCTCCTACTACAGGAGCTGAGTGTAGAGATATCCCTCCCAGTTGATAGATACCTGTAAAGTACAAACATGATAAGAAAGAGGAGGAAGAAAACAGAAACTGACCTTTAGACATTGTTTGTGAAGAATGCTAATTAACCAGCCACACCCATGAATGTGGGCGGTAGTTTGCTAATCCTAAGTGGGTGGGGCTCAGTCTAAAATGTAAGTCTATCTCTCTCTCTCCTCTTTTCTTTTAAATCATTCAGTGTCTCAATTATCCTAATGTATCACTGGTGATATGATATCTTTTATTCTCTCCAGGTCTATCCTATCATTATTTGCAATCCAAATAATTATTGAGGTGAAAATATAGGTACAAGAATTATAAGGTAATTTTTAACTTACAATGAAAGTATTACACACATAAAGGACCCTATAACATTGTGAGTCTTGGTGCAAGCTGTGTACATTATTTTATAAAAAGGAAATCATCTTTTCCTTTCTTTTATAGTTGTGGGCAATCCTTATCTGCATAATATTGGTTATCATTGTTCTGGTCATTGATGGTGAGTTTTTAATTGATAGTTTTATTTTCAATTTATGTTTATTATATAGGAATAGCATGTTATTTTGCTAGTGGTTGCCCACTTTAACTGTCATAATAATTGTTGATGAGTTTATACTGAGTATTTTATGTACTGTTGTCATTATATTTTCAATAATTCCAGATTATAATATTATTTTTTTTGTATATATTGTATTACATATTAACATATGCAGCTTAAACAGTAGCAATATTTCATTTATTGTTTTTATGTTGCTTTATAAAAATCCACCTTAATACTTAATACTCATTAACCTCCCAGGAAACTTGATGGTAAGCAAATTATTCATGAACTTGAAATCAAACAATCAATTAAAACATAGTAATACAATTATTATTATTATACTTACATTATTAGTTGAAGTGTCTTTAAGTGTCACTGGTGGTTTATGTACAGTTGGTAATGGACTTTTATCAATTGATTCTCTCACTGATAATAAATATTTATTATTATCCTCCAGTGAGTCCTAAAAATAATAAATAAAAATACATATTGATTATAAGAAAATTAAAAAATTCGTAAGAAATCCAATTTTGATTGGAATCAGTTCGAACTTTCTATGCTACACAAGTACATGTATACACATCAAAAAATGTTATAAAAGTGAAAAATTCTCTCTTGGCAATTTTCGACAAAATACCCCTGTACTACACTGGTGACAATTTTTAACCTGTATTACACTGTTGGTAATTTTTGACAAAATGAAAATTACAATGTACAGTAATTTTTGTGTTTCTGCATGATAATAATAAAAATAATGATGATGATGATGATTTTACTCACCTTCAATGCTGTCATATACTGTGCTCTCTTGACACCAGTTATCTCAGTTCTGATACTCTTTCTTAGCTTTCATCTTAAAAGCAGTATATAATATCTTCCCCTTTAAATAATACATTATTAATAACAATAATGAGAATATAAGACGATAAATGACTCACTCCATCTTCTTGTGATTTAGAAATAAGAGGAGGAGCTACTGGACGCCATTTTTGGGTGTGATTAACATTAATTTCTTTCATAATGTGTCCTCAAGCTAGTCCTGCCCCTCAGCCCCACCTCTTTGTTACTGAGCACAAATTGAACTGTGCTATTGCAAGCGTTA
>NW_003550459.1:2365-3455 GCF_000090795.2 Amphimedon queenslandica | reverse complement strand
TGATAAAATACAATGCTTGTACTTTGATCACATCTCCAGCTTCACTTTCAATAGAACTGTAGTTAGACATACATGTAGTATGCTTTCTATCTACATCCTCAACATTTCGTATGCCACTATCATTAGTACATGAATCTGATACCTCTTGATGAAATTTATCATAATAAAAACTCAATAAATGTGTCATTTTATTTTGAATTTTATTCTTTTTTTGAGATGAAGTAATTTTCCCAATTCCAAGAGATAATTTCTCAGGAGATATATGGCGCTTAGTAAGATATGCACCAAGAGTCCATTGCTGTATTTTATTGGCACTTATGTGTATGAGCTCATCTTTGACATCAATCCCTTCGTAGTCAGAAAAACAGCATCAGTTTCAACAATTTCAACTACTGCTGCAATCTTTGAAACTACTTCTGCATATGAATCGGTCTTTCTTAAGTCTCCTTCAAACATCGTTGATGCCTTAGTAAACCCAACTCCCTTCTGTTTGATATGACAACAGCTAATCTAAACAAAATATAACAAGAGTGTCCAGATTTATAGTTTCCTGCCACACACATCACTATTCATAATTATTTGTATCAATAAAGACCACCCACCGGCTCATCAAAATTTTAATAACATACTTGCACAATTTTTCTGACTCTGTGTGCTTTTCTGAAGTTCTTTAGCCTCGGTATTCCTAGCCTCGGTCTTCTCTACCTTTGCTCTTGCCTGAAGCTTCTTTCCACGTTGTACAAGGTCTATGATGAGGTCAATTTTTCATAACCACGTAACAAGCATTTAAATACCTTGGATTTTCAACCAATTCTGACACTTTAGCTACCATAGATTTACTAAGAGAAACAATGCTTGAGACAATCTCTTCTCTACTTCCACCGGCCATGTTTGTTGTTTCAGCCTGTTTGCCCTAGTCACGTGCTACTCACGTGATGACTGCGGTAATATCCAGTAGTCATCACCATAGATATTATAGACTATGTAATATCTATGGTCATCACCGTATACGAACTAAAATGTGTACATATACGTTCATCACTTAAGCGTACACAGTTTCATATACTGACAAATCTGTCCGTTACCGGAT
>NW_003550459.1:0-1874 GCF_000090795.2 Amphimedon queenslandica | reverse complement strand
TGACTGTCAATATGCAGTACAACTGAAGTTTTATAGTTCCAAAAATCAGTCATTGGTAATACAGCCTTGCCATGTTTTGGTTGCAATGTTGCCGTGAGTGGCCAATATTTATCAAATTGAAAACATTCTGATTACCAAAGCCAACGCTCCTCTATATTAAAAACCTCATGTGTGTGCTAAGCCTTAGAAAACAAGAATGCATCAAACTGATATTTTCATGAAGCTCTAAATTTTTGGAGTTTCTAGCATATATTCAAATGTTTGTATGGTGTCCTGTGCTTATTTAAATCCCCACAAATAATAATTTCACAAAGCTTTCTGACAAGAAAAGAATGCCTTGGTCCTATGTCCTGACGTCTTAATAACACCGCAAAGACATCAGGACCCTGTATATCAAAGAGCATGACTACCATATATTGTATATTTTGAATTTATGCTACAGATGAATGTGTTATAAGTTCTACGTCAAATAGCGCCACCACAAATTTATTAGATAGTATAATGTAATTTAGTAGAGCAATTGCCTCTTGTCCGAACAATAATTAATTTTACTTATAACATTGTGAGTTTATTTCATCAGTCGTATTGTACTGCAAGCCACCTTGACAAGCCCACTGCCACGTGGAAGTGAGTTGCCTATTTGTAACTAGCCTACTTCGTGAGTCCCACTAGTGGAACTTAATGCTAGTCCAAACTACAGATCTATATCACATTTATCTATTTATCACAAAAAATATTGAGATAAACAAATACGCTACATAAAGGCTAAATCCAAAGTCAAGTTGCTCGTAATGATTCCTCTAATTCAAAATAATTCAATTTTTATCCAGAAAGCTACGAAGAACAAGAAATATTCACACTTGTGAAAGAGATTCAGTTATTGTGATACTTTTTCATCATCAAATATTTCATAAGATTGAATCCTTCATCCATGAACAAAAAGAAGATTAGCTGTGCAACAAAAAAATACAGACAAGATTCCTTCTCCTCCTAGGTTTATAGGCACGTGGGCATATAAAAGCTCCTGCTCCAGATTTTGATTGTGTGCCTATTGAAAGATTTTATCAGACCCAACCTTAAGACAAACTTTAGCTACAGCACACAAAATAAAAAGACAATTATACCACAATGACACGCCAAAAGTGAGTTGCCTTGTTTTATCAAAATGGTTGGGTCTTTTTTAATTAGTCAATCTAGTTTGCCAAAGATTCATGCCAAGTTACATGACAATGCAACAACATTTTGGTAAAATTGCAAAATTATCCTCTTCTTCTCATTCTGAACACTTAAAATGCTTTCTTACTGTCTCATTAATGTGCTAAAGAGTAAATTCCAATAAAGGTTAGGCAAAAGTATATAAATTCAATTTAGTTCCAATGGTGATCCATTAAATAAGTGCTTGCTTTTGTTAATTATAGTCTTATAGGAAATAGTAGAAAAAAATTACAGTTGAAGGATTATAATGAAAAAAGACCATTAATTCCATTATAAACATACATGCAATGCAACTGAATTTATTTTGCCACTGAAATTTAGTTCATTACCAATATAGAATAAAGCGTTGTATATTAATTGTCAAGTGATAGGTAACCATTCCACCTTGACAAGCCAATGCCACATGTGGCAGTTGGTGGCGCATTTTTATGAAATTGGCTGGCGCTTTTAAAAAATTAATCAAGAAAGTTTTCAAAAATAGGTTAAGTCACATATGCCTAATTGACCAGTGGATCAAGTGCATTTGAAAGTTTGTTACTCTATACTCCATTATATTAGTAAGAATAAACTCAGAAGTAGGTGCCAGGACTATTTATCAAAGCTGGCAGGCTTTCCAAAGATTATTGATGAAATTTAAACAAATTATCAAAGCAGCTAGT
>NW_003550456.1:2186-3458 GCF_000090795.2 Amphimedon queenslandica | reverse complement strand
ACAGTATATATATACGTACATCATAAAATTTTTGTACTCAAGCTTGACTTTACTTATTATATTGTTTATTATTATTACTGTTACATTGTGTCTTAAGTTTTCCAATACCGTATTTCCTCTAAAAATTCGTCACATCAAGTTTTGTATTTGTAATTTTTAAAAACGAATTTTTAAAGGGAAAGTAGCTATGAAGCTCAAAAATAAATTATTTTTTCAAATTTGGAGGGATCCATTAATGCAAGAAACAAGCTGTATACTAAACTGGCTATTCAGAGTATCCTCTCATACTGAACTTAGGTAAGTGATGAAATTAGAACCACGTGGAACAATAATATTAAAAACAAACTTTTAGAATGAATTATGGTAGAAATTTTAAAATAATTATTTATTCTCGAATTTAGAGCATCAAATATTTAGAGGAATTACGGTATTACTTCTAAATACATGTATGTTCATGTTCATTTTTATTGTTACATGTTACTTTATTAATTCATGTTGATTGCCTATGATGCATGTAGGGTGCTATTGTAGTAGAACTTATCAATCGTTTTAAGGAGTTTTGTAGAGAGAAAGAAGCCCGTGTCTCTGAATCCAGCTCATCCACTTCAGATAAATAGCAAATCGTTCAAAAGCAACCAGGAGTGTCTTCAGCTATTCCAACTATCAAAGCAGAGCCTGGAGAAGACACATTTTCCTTCAAGCAACACCAGAAACGTTTAAAGGCTGAACATGAAAACGTCAACCTAATGAAGCCCTTGTGGATGACCTCATGACACGCTCATTTGGTATTCGTAGAGCTGACATTATAGAGAATGGCTATGTTGGTGTTGCTGAACTATTTAAAGAGTATTCCTTTTTACAGAATGTTTTCCAGGTATTTGAAAATTACTTATACCATTATTGATCAATATTAATTTTATAAAAATTAATTATTGTAGTTAATGCATGAGCTGTGTAGATTACTTCAGAAACCACGCCATTTCATTGATGATGCTGCTGTAAAGTGGGAAACCAAATCTGAAGTTTTGGTCAAGTATACCTCTGAAGTGGAGTCAGTAAGCAACTTAAAGCTACAGCTTCTGCTTTGTTCATTGTCTGAGACAGGTAGAAATCATTATTTGATGTATAGTATTTTATTGTCTTTCAGATGAAAATCTTTCTATCATTGCATTGACCTATATGCTGCCTGAAAGTCGCTGTAAAAGTAACCATGAAACAATAATACGCTGCTTACAATTGGTAATTTATGGATACATTACAAATTATTAAAAT
>NW_003550456.1:0-1147 GCF_000090795.2 Amphimedon queenslandica | reverse complement strand
CACATATAGTGAGTGTGTGCCTGGAGACAATGTTTGCACACCATTATTGGTGTGAAATTCACACTTTAATTATTAGTGTGCTCTCAATGCTACACCAACTTCCTGCTTTCACTCTCTCACCAACTACCTGGTCTCACTGCCGCACGATCTCCATGCTCTCACTGCCACAGTTTTACTGCTCTCAATGCCACATCAACACTCTTCTTTCAGTGCCACACAAACTCCTGCACTCACTGACACACCATATCCATCCTATTTTTGTGAAACATTCTTCCTGCTCTCCTTGCTATCATTTCATACCATGTCCTTGCTCTAATCGTCAAACCATCTTTTAACTGCCACATTGTCTTCTGCTGTCACTGCCACACCATCTCCAAGCTGTACTCGCAATATCACGCTGCTATCACTGCGTCATTTCACTGCTCTTACTGCCACAACAAGTTCCTTCTCTCACTACCGCTCCAATTCCCTGATTTCACTTCCTTGGGATGTCCACGCTCTCACTGCCACACCATCTTACTGCTATCACTACCACACCATCTTCCTGCTCTCACTGCAACACAAACTTCCTGCACTCACTGCCATGCAGTCTTACTTCTCCGACTGCCTCACCATCTTCCTGCTCTCACTGCCACACCAATGGCCTGTTTCTACTGCCTTGCAAACTTCTGGTTGTCTCTGTCACAAAAACTTCCTTCTCTCACTGCCGCAATAACTTCTTACTCTCACTGTCACACCATCATCCTGCTCCAACAGCCTCAGCTTCTCCCTGCTCTCATTGCCACACCATTTTCCTGCTCTAACTGTCTCACCATCTCCCTGCCTTTACTATCACACTAACTCCCTGCTCTCTGTGCCACAACAACCCTCTGCTCTCACTGTCCCAGGAACCTTGCCCTCACTGCACCACCAACTCTCTGCTATCATTGCTACACCATCTTCCTGATTTCTTTGCAACATCATCCTGCTGCTCTGACTACCACACAATGCTTCTGCTTTTATTGCCACACCATCTTTGTGATCTCTCCATTTCATCATCTCCCTGCTCTCATGGCCACACTGTCTCCCCTTTGTCATTGCCACACAATCTCCATGCCTCACTGCCACATCGTCTCCCTGCTCTCAATGCCACACAATCTCCATCCTC
>NW_003550455.1:2263-3462 GCF_000090795.2 Amphimedon queenslandica | reverse complement strand
TGGAGGATGAATGAAGAAAAGGCAAAACTGATTCTTTTCGTTGGCATGGAGCTTTTTCAAGCTACAAAAGCTGGTTGGAGGAAAGAATGGTCACTGCTAAGCATCTCCTAAAAGAGATTTGGTGCAATATGAAGCATATTCTTTAATAGAGCTTGCTTTCTGCATTAGCCCATTCATACTCCATAGAAAGTTGCCGTCCACGAAAATTATTTCAGAGTCAGCCAGGCTCAGTCACGCCCCTTGCCGTATATCATTCTTTGACGTAATTCATTCTCACCCAAAGAGGTCTATTGGATAATATTATATCTAAAGCTAAGTAAAGCATCTTTACAGACATTTATAGGCAAGAAATGTGTATGTGAAACTAGAAGACTAAAAGTTTATTAATTTTATCAGCAGCATTAAACGTTTATCATGTAAATCATGTTTGCTATGCCTAAATCATGATGCATGCTTTGAAATCATCGGGAGTAGATTATGCTTTGCTAGCTTAGGCTCGCCCCTTAATGTTCTACATTGCTTCTAGTAGTCAAAGATGATAGGTGAACTGGATTAATGTAAACGGTAGGAGGATAGTTTTACGTAGATTTAAAAAAATTATTGACTCCAGTGAGTAAGCGAATCAAAGTTACGATGAAGTTTCACTCAATCACCAATAGAAGAGACAGACTGTGTACACTTGGTATCATCAGCATACATCAGAGCGCTGGCAGAAGATAGTAATGATGGCATATCATTTATGAAGATAATGAACAGCAGAGGGCCAATGATACTGCCCTAAGGCACACCCAATGCCACAGGCAGAACCCCAAAAGCCTGACCATTAATGGATAGTTATATTCATTGTTTAGATAATAAAGTCCATCTAAAATACTGTCTCATTGTACTTTACATTCAGTGAAACCTCAATCCATGCCTATAATTATTGTGAGAAAATAACCACAAGTACTGGACGTTCCCCAGGAAGCCTACTTATTGATACTCAAGATTATTAACTTTAATAACTACTAATAAGCTACTTGTACTCATGAATTTGATTAATGCCCAACCATCATTTGCACCCAATATCAGCCCATGCACTTTATACTTCTAATTAATCAAGTATCTACTGCATAACAAAATCGGGCCGGCCCACCATTCCTTCCAGTTGCATGATCGACAATAAAATTCATGACAAATCACGTGACTGAACTACAATA
>NW_003550455.1:0-1393 GCF_000090795.2 Amphimedon queenslandica | reverse complement strand
GAAAGGAAGTCATTGAGCGCTGTTGCTATTGTGATTGATAATGTGGATGATAACTGTGTTGTGTTAAGGGTGATTTTTACGACACCTAAACTATTACTTTGTTTGAAGCACTGGAATAGTGTCTTGCAGAGTTCTAAATTTCAAGAAAGACTTGTGGGTATCAACGTATATAAATCACATTGTGTCAAAAAATGGTGGGTCACCTACACTTATATTTGTATCAATATGTCGGGGCTAGCAGTTTCGCAAAAATATAGCCAATTGGGCGAACTTTATGGCCTTTTGCAATGTCAAGTCCAAGTAATAGCTTTAACAGCCAGTTTTATCTACAACACGAAGTAAAATCATCAAAATCCTACATATGAATAGACCACGCATAATAGCTATATTCAAAAGTTTTCTTTTCTATTGAGAAAGAGTGATGAGCTCTTAGATGTTGGTATGAGGCCTCTGGTTAAAAAAGTCAAAAAGAAGAGAACTACAATGGATGAAGTAACAATTTTCTGTCAGCTATACAAATGACAAATACTTCTAGAATGCACTTACAAACCATTTGACTGACTCTATAGGCTATTGAAATGTGGGCAAATTTAGACTTGTCGATATGCAATTGCCTCTCACTCATCTATCACGAATAAAATTCTGACTAGTTTCAGTTGACGAAAAGGAGGGTTTCGTGTTGCTATTGCAAAGATTGCATTCAGTATTGGTGTAAATTGCCCTAATATGACAGAATTCATTTGAGACCGTCATCAGACATTAAGTCCTATACACAAAAAGTCCAGCGAACTGGTCCAGATGGGGATACAACATTGTTCTATTTAAATGGAGATATCTGTATTTTTTATGGATGAATTGATGGTTGACTATTGTCGTAATATTCGGACATGTAAAAAGACTTGTGGTTTAGGGATTTTTGATTTTGTGAGTGCTACAATTGTGACAGGTTGTATGTTTTGTGATTTGTGTTCTATCATGTGTGAAATGACAACAATTAGTTTTAGTTATTAATCTTCAGTATTAACAAGTAAGTTGCTGTGGAACTTTCTTGTACTTGTGGTTATTTGTCACAGCTAGGTAAATATTGGCATGGATTGAGGTTTCACTGAATGTATAATACAATGAGACAGTATTTGACATAAATATTGTTATCTAAACAATGAATATAATTATGTTGCAATGAAGATAATTAGTAAGCCCTTCTGATGGTAGGGCAAATGCCCTGCTTTGCCCACCCCCAGATTTGCAACTGGCTATGTCTGCAACCCAAAGGAACAAAAGCACATCTCTGCGTTGTGATATCACAGATATGTGCAAGAATGCCTTTTCTATAGGCTGGAACTGTTTTCAAAGCCCTTTGATGATACAGCTGCAACAATGCACATTGATCACG
>NW_003550452.1:2294-3468 GCF_000090795.2 Amphimedon queenslandica | reverse complement strand
AGCATGTGTAGACTATCATGGAATACTGACTGGTGAAATATCATTCAGCGAGGGAGATCAGCTGGCGATATATAAGAAGGAGAGTAGGTTTTGGTGGAGAGGAAGATCCTTGGTGTCTGGTGATGAGGGATACATTCCTAGTAGTTGTGTTTACTCAATGTTGGAGTCACTTCAATTGTTAGAGTTTATACTGTCAGAGGAAAAAGTGTCCCTTCCTATTCTACAGAATATAAGGAATGATTTATTTAGTAATGATGAGAAAGCTTTTCTTTTCTGGGAGACTATTAATGATGATCCTATTATGATACCTGCACTAAGACAAGACAAGGAACTATATAGAGGTAATATTGGTGATTATTGAGACAATCAGTTTAATTATGCATTATGTGTGGTGTATTAATTTACTGAATTTATTGCATGGTATGATAATGGTTGGTGGTACATTATCCTTTGGTTTATATTAGGAGTCACTGGGAGTGTGGACTGGTACAGTGACAGTGTCCACCTTTCCTCTCCACCTCTAGATCGGTGCAATGAAGCAGTTAATAATATTAACAATAATCATGAAGGGATTAGACTCAAATTCTCATCTACTAATAGTACAAAGACTCTACTATCATCAACTAAACTGCATACACTAAACCTGAGGAGACTTGAGATATGGTACACTCCATTACCTAATGATTGTATCCAGTATTTGTGTGTACTACTAACTAATAATAAAATACAAGAACTAGAGATCAAGTCCCACTCCATTAGTGATAGAGGAATTACTAATATCTGTCAAGCACTTGAACACAACTCTACTCTTACCTCATTAAATCTTTATCGTAATCCTCTCATCACTTCTACTAGTGGACAGGCTTTTTCTCACCTTCTCCTCAATAACTCATCACTTGTTGAACTGGATCTAATGCATACTTCATTGTCTACTGAGTCAATACTACTCATCCTCCATTCATTATCTAATAATAATAATATAAGGGACCTCAGGCTAGACTATCGACACAAAGAGACTTGTATTAATACTTATACTAACTATCACCTCATACAAGACATAGTAGCCTGGTGGTAACTAATCACTAGTGTCGTTTTAGTATGGCACAATAATTTTGTTTTAGTTTCCTATTTCTTTATTTTTAAGTTTTAGTTTTAGTTATGCAATGGTAATAAT
>NW_003550452.1:0-1635 GCF_000090795.2 Amphimedon queenslandica | reverse complement strand
TTTATATTATGATCATTGAATCTGACCTCCTTTTGATTAGGAGTGTGAGGTTTCAGTTGTTTCTGTGTGGTTGGTACATTACTTCTAAGGTTTCTACCCATTAACAGCTCAGCAGGACTATAACCAATTTTCAATGGTGTAGAGTGGTATGATAATAGAGCTAAATAAGGATCCTTAGACTTCAGTAGTAATCTCTTAACAGTCTGTAAAGCTCTCTCAGCCTCACCATTAGCTTGTGGATACCTCGGGCTGCTAGTATTATGATGAAACCCATACTGATTAGAGAACTCTTTAAATAATGATGATGCATACTGAGGGCCATTGTCTGAGACTACCTCCCGAGGTATGCCGTGTCTAGCAAAAATTGATTTAAGATGATCAATTACTCCATGAGATGCAGTTTTAGAGAGTTTAGCATTTCAATAAAGCGAGTAGATGTAGGTAGCTTTATCCCAATCAAATAAATCTGTACCAACTTTCTGCCATGGGCTAGCAGGCAATTCTAAAGGGATTAAAGGATCATACTTGGTTTTTTGAAACTGACAGCAGATTTTACATAAGCTTCAATATCTTTTGTAATCCCAGGCCACCAAACAGACATTCTTGCTCTCTCTTTACATTTGACTAACCCTTGATGACCTGTGTGTAGCTGTTCCAACACTTAATTTTGTAGATCCTTTTCAATTACTATGCGGTTGCCCTTCAGCAGTAGCCCATTACAGATAGAAAGGTCATTATAGTTGTCAAATTTCCTCCTTCTTCCCCCTCCTGAGACCTCTTCTCTCCACCTTTTCAGCACTGGATCTTTCTCTTGATGTTGCTGTATTTGAGTAAGATGTTTGTCCATGGCTGGTAAATATCTAAAAATGAGATCAATGTATGCATGAACTTCCTTTTGAAGTAGTGTTGTTCTAGTTCTTTGGAACTAGAACTAAAAAGTTATTTAGTTCCATTATTTTTAGGTAGTTCTAGTTCCAAGAACTAAAACTATAACTAAACTAACGGTTTTCTAGCTATAGAACTACATGTGTAACTAGAACTAGAACTAATAGCTAACTCTTCTTTGAACTATAACTAGAACTAGAACTATTTGTAATTTGATGTTGGTACTAGAACTAGAACTATTATTTTTTTTGAACTAACGCTAGAACTACATGCTATTGACTACATAAAATGTTGCCAACTACCTTGATTAGAGTTTATATCATTAGAAAAAGTGTCAAAATATAATAAGGAAACAGAACTAAACTAGAACTAGAACTACACTAGAACTATGGAAACTAGGAGGTTAAAACTAGAACTAGAACAATAACTGTGTAGCATAAATGCTTGGAACTAGAACTAAAACTAGAACTGCACGAAGTACTGATAAAGAACTAGAACTAAAACTAGAACTATACAAACTGCAAATTTGGAACCAGAACTAGAACTACGACTAAGCAAATTAAAGGCTTAGAACTAGAACTAAAACTAGAACTATTTGAAAAATGTGACCATAATTGACAAAAGGTACCTTATGGCGGGTAGTGAAATTTGTCTTTCGAGCCTAAGAAATCCAACTTCCTGAGCCCCATTTATCATAAAATTACTCCACAGGATGCAAAAAGTTACCATAAAACTTTTAGAAACAATGAT
>NW_003550449.1:2207-3471 GCF_000090795.2 Amphimedon queenslandica | reverse complement strand
AACAGACAAGTGTATAATGAAACATAATATACCTAGGTAGAATACTGCAATTTCAATTGCCATAGGCATAATAAAATAAACTTCATGCACACAAGAATGTACATTATATCATGAAAAGTAAAGAGAAGTCGGTCAAATAAACGTTGGCATAAACTACAAATGAAAGTTGGTCAGTGACTCTAATTACTATTGCATTTCATTCTCTTCTCTTGGCTTAGCATTCAATCTGTGGATTAATCTACAACTGGCACACAGTAAACATTACTATTTTCTAATGCATATACATGTACTTTATGTTGAGTAGAAAGTTTGCGAGCTGATTCCAATCGAATTTTTAAATTTTCTCTAAAAATGGCTAGTGCAGCTGTACTACAGTACAGGGTATCACCATTCACCAGTTTTAATGACTACTGAAATTTCCTACCAATCTACAGGATACCTCCACTAAATATATCAACCAATAATATGTGACAATAATTGACAAAAGGTACCTTATGGCGGGTAGTGAAATTTGTCTTTCTAGCCTATGAAATCCAACTTCCTGAGCCCCATTTATCATAAAATTACTCCACAGGATGCAAAAAGTTACCTTGAAACTTTTAGAAACAATGATTGTCTAACAAAGCACTCACAGGTTGATATTTGCCATTATTAAGATCAATTTTAAAATCCGCCATAAGGGCCATCTTGTCAATTATGGTCACATATTAATAGTAACAATGATAATAATAATACGTTATCTTAGTGCTGGCATAAACAACATAATGAAAGTTGGTAAATGATTGTATCTACCATTATATTTCATTGCCTTTTCTTGGCTTAAGCATAATGAAAGTTGGTAAATGATTACCTTTACTATCATATTTCATTGTCTTTTCGTATTCTCTTGGCTTAGCATTCAATCAGTAAATGTACTGTTGTGTTCATTTGGCAAACAGAAACACAAGTACATTTTCAATCAATAACAATCAATATACATGTACATGTACATAGTCACAGGTCACAGAAGTGGCAATTAAATGAGTGGGAGGTGTTTGGTATTCGGGTGCGTCTCTATACCTACTGACAGAGAAGTCTGTTGTGTGTGATTGAGTGAAAGTTCTCCATTCTGCTACCATGATAGGCTAAGAATGTACCATATATATACTCTGAGGCTGTCCTCTACCATTTCTCCTCTCTCTCTCTCTCTGAGGAATATTATTACTTAAAGAAACAATATGGCTGAACTATATAAGCAAATACTGATGTCTGGGACTCAATTAAT
>NW_003550449.1:0-1643 GCF_000090795.2 Amphimedon queenslandica | reverse complement strand
TATAATGTAAGAAAGTAACATGATACCTCTATTATCCAGTGAGTCTAGTTGTTACAGTGCTTCATTAAGACTGGGTGTAAGTTTTTAAAAACCTTTCTCTGGGAAGAAGAGTAACACACATACATGTAGATTATAAAATGGTGCATTACAAAATGAAATATAAATATAATGAATTTCTTCAAAAACTAATTTTAAAAGGTCACCCACAATACATGTACATGCTCACAGACAAAAAAAATTAAAAATCAATTGACATGGGCAGAGCAAGTTATAAGTATATAGCGGGTGGGATAATGACTAACAAGATCAATCATTATCGTTATTATTATTGTTATTATTATCATACTTACCAATCTGTTAATATCTTTGTCACCATTACTCAGTATAAACTGGTTTGGTATGGTTCTTAGTACAGTGTCATGACAATATGTCTTTACTCAGTTCATCATGTAACTGATCACTTTGAATTGTCACGGTGAGCCAGTAGTGTCAACACCATCTTTAGACATAATGTACTTCAACTATAGTCAGTAGATATGAATAATGATTTACATTAACACACTTGTACCCTAACATGTTAGACATTATATACTTAAAAAAGGGCAAGGCTACTTATAGAACTGTATGTAACTAACTAACTGTATCATCATCTGAACAACAAACTCCCTCTCTCTCTCCTTTTACTTAGGAGTCTAGGCTATTCTTCTATTTTCCTTCTTTGGTCTGATAAAGATTCATGAGATTCTTGGCAGCTCAAAATATTAAACTTGTACTAATCAACATAGAATTAAAAAACCCTTTAACTTTAATTATAGTTTTATAGACTTCTCCCTGTGTTTTTCATTATTTAGCTTTACAGTGCAACATAAAGTATAGACAGATGGAGAAGAACAATGAAAGTACAGTAGAAACACTGATGGTCTGACATAGGACACTATGTTAGCCAGGAAAAGAAGAGAATACAAGAAAGAGGACACACACAAAGCCTGGCCTGCACATAGACAAGTGGACATGAAAAGAAAAGAAAGACGGGCAAGAAGTACATACAATTTAACAACATATAAATTAGTATATAAATTTGTTTTCAATAAACTATCATTAAATGTTAAACTATCATTAAACTATCATTAAACTATCATTAAAATATCATTAAACTATCATTAAAAGCCTAAGGTCAGCTATTGCACCTTACAGTTCAGTTATAGTGGAGGCGTAGATAGGTTTCCTAGCTGTCCTTGTAAGATGGTAACGAGGCACATCAAGAGGTCCATTGATCACAGCCTGAGGCTGTAGTTTGTATATTGATTTCAATAAAATATAGTTATACAGTTGCAATGAACTTCTTCATCTATAATTGACACATATCTCTAATGATTTAAACATACCCTGATTCATAATCTAGTCTACAATAATAATTATACCTCATTAAACACAAAATGCTTATTTCAATACTTTAATGTACATCTTCTTATCAATTTCTATTTTGATTATTGCATTTAGTTATACAACAAGGAGCAATTGATTAAAATAATAAAATACAAAATTAAACCTTCCCATGCATGCATGAATATTCACAACTTGTTTATGATCAAAGTTTGAACTGTTACAGAGAACCACTAGCTTACTAACCAGATTTACCTAGA
>NW_003550446.1:2422-3477 GCF_000090795.2 Amphimedon queenslandica | reverse complement strand
AAGTTATGGCCATTTTTTAAAGACTCCAAATTTCGGAAAAATACCCTGTACTATAGCCCATGGTTTTTTCCAAAAATGGCTCCAAAGTTGTCCCCAATTTTTATTACATTTTTGATACATATTAATGTCCTTATGCTATGTAGAATGTTTGAGCTAATTCTGACTTCAATTTTTAAAGTTATGGCCATTTTTTTAAACTCTAAATTTTGGAAAAATACCCTGTACTATAGCCCATGGTTTTTTTCCCAAAAAATGGCTCCGAAATCACCCCCAATTTTTATTACGTTTTTTGATGCATATTGTTGTACTTATGCTATATAAAAAGTTTGAGCCAATTCCGACTTCAATTTTTAAAGTTACGGCCATTTTTTTAAAACTCCAAATTTTGGAAAAATACCCTGTACTATAGCCCATGGTTTTTTTCCAAAAAATGGCTCCAAAATCACCCCCAATTTTTATTACGTTTTTTGATGCATATTGTTGTACTTATGCTATATAAAAAGTTTGAGCCAATTCCGACTTCAATTTTTAAAGTTACGGCCATTTTTTTAAAACTCCAAATTTTGGAAAAATACCCTGTACTATAGCCCATGGTTTTTTTCCAAAAAATGGCTCCAAAATCACCCCCAATTTTTATTACGTTTTTTGATGCATATTGTTGTACTTATGCTATATAAAAAGTTTGAGCCAATTCCGACTTCAATTTTTAAAGTTACGGCCATTTTTTTAAAACTCCAAATTTTGGAAAAATACCCTGTACTATAGCCCATGGTTTTTTTTTTAATGGCTCCAAAATCACCTCCAATTTTTATTACATTTTTTGATGCATATTGATGTACTTATGCTGTGTAGAAAGTTTGAGCTGATTCCAACTTTAATTTTTAAAGTTACGGCCATTTTTTAAAAACTCCAAATTTCGGAAAAATACCCTGTACTATAACCCAGTTGAAAAGGGAACAGAGCCCTCAAAAAATTTATTATGAAAAAGGGGTAGAAATAAACATGTAGGTTAAGGAAAGGAATATAAGGAAGAAAACAAAGAACAGTAAAGATGT
>NW_003550446.1:0-1577 GCF_000090795.2 Amphimedon queenslandica | reverse complement strand
TATGCTGTGTAGAAAGTTTGAGCTGATTCCAACTTTAATTTTTAAAGTTACGGCCATTTTTAAAAACTCCAAATTTCGGAAAAATACCCTGTACTATAACCCAGTTGAAAAGGGAACAGAGCCCTCAAAAAATTTATTATGAAAAAGGGTAGAAATAAACATGTAGGTTAAGGAAAGGAATATAAGGAAGAAAACAAAGAACAGGTTAAAGATTGGTTAAGGTAAAGAAAGATACACAAAGTGATAAGGAAAAATAATAATAATAATAGTAATAATAATAATAATAATAATATTGATAATAATAATGATAATGATAATAATAATAATAGAATAAAAATTTAAAAAATGAATAAATCTAAGAAATACCAATGTGGGCATCAGAGGCCGCTCTGTCAAAATCTGAATAGTCAACTACTTTGCCACGATGCCGGGTACCCCTTATACAGCGAATTGCAGAAAAAATGGCTCTGAAATCACCTCCAATTTTTATTACATTTTTTGATACATATTGATGCCCTTATGCTGTGTGTAAAGTTTGAGGTGATTCCGACTTCAATATTTTGAGTTATGACCATTTAAAAATGGGCTAATTTCTGGTTTTGGCTCATTTTAATTACATTTTCTGTTGCAAAATTAACATCGTTACAAATTTGAGTTGATTCTGATGATAATTTTAATTTAAAAACTAAAACTTTTAAATTACTATTTTCTGTCTTTCCAGGTTGTGATGGATACAGTGTCACATTGAATTACAATACAACCAGTATAGTAAATGGGACTGAATACATAACTGGTGTACCCACTCAGTGTAATGATGGATATATTGATGCTCTATGCAATGATGGGTCTATTACTCAAGATACAATTGATTTCTTGTGCCAGTCCCTTGGATATTTAAGTATGCATATATATAGCAATATTATTATAACAGTGCCTTTATTTGTAATTGTATATTGGCTTATACTTTATCCTCTAATTTCTTTTATAGGTGGTCAACTATTGATGGTTAATTCCACACAATATGGGACACTACCTCAAGGAACTGCCTACTACACTAACTTCACTTGTCCAGCTAATGCTCTCAGTCTTGATGATTGTGGAGCTATATTAGTACAATGTCCTTCTGCTGGTAGCTCAATGGAAGCTGTCTTGCAATGTAGCAGGCCATACTGTGAGTTGACGTGGTGCTATAACATATACACTCCTTGTATTAGTTGATTTTAAGAGCACATTATTTATTTATTTATTATTTTTTATCAAAAGTAAATATTATTTATGTCTCTACAAGGAATGAGAAAGTATATTTTTTGTCATTACAAATTGATGTGCTTAAAATGAAAGAGAAATTATTATTATTTATTGTATATTTACCCATTACTCATTTCACTTTCTTTCTCTCTTTTTCCCTCCTATAGCTGTATGTGAAGATGGTGCTGTCAGATTTATTGATGGCAGTTCTGGTAGCTATGATTCATATGATACACGTACTGAAACCCTGAGTGGTAGCCTTCAGATATGTGTTAATGGAGAGTACAGATATGTGTGTGGGCTCGGTAATGCTTCATTCAATGCATCTG
>NW_003550445.1:2220-3484 GCF_000090795.2 Amphimedon queenslandica | reverse complement strand
TTTCTTCCTCTCTTTTGCCTTCTCTCCTCCTAGTATATGTACATGTACATCTAACTTTTGCTCTTTCTCTTTTCTTCCTATATAGGATTCTCCTATCTCTTATGTTCTTTGTCTTCTTGTGTATAATACAGTTTCTTACTGATACTATAAGCTTGTGTTAACACATGTACGTCAATGTCATGTTTTTTATATTATTTATTATTATAGTACATTTTTGAATCACAGACGCATTGCGTGTCAAGAATCAAGATTCCATTTCCGGCAAAAGATGTGGGAGCAGAACTATCCTAACAACATGATGGTAAGACACGATTCACAATACAGTGCATGTTTTATTCAGTGCATGCATGTACACATGTACAGTAAATGAGAGATAGTGAGTGTCCTTTGGTCAGTAATAATTGATGTATCATTTATTGTACAGGAGAATGGAATTAAGACGAAATGCTAAGAATATTCAGAGCATGTCCAATTTGAACAAGTACAATGTTTAAACATCAAAATTACTTAAAATTACCATCTCTTTTATCTCTCTTTTAGTGCCGTTAACTACTCATAATCAATAAACATTTGTTCCATGGACATTAACTTATTACTTAGAGAAAAGGATGTGTTGAGATTAATATGCACTAATGCAATGGTAAGTGGTATGTTGTGTACATGTACATGTATTTGAGTCAATTGATTACTGAGTAACTGTAATGGTAATTGTCACAGGCCTATGTCACTGACTATGCATGTATTCTTCATTATGTCTCAGATAAATCCATTAACAATGACATTGCCTTCTGAGCACAGATGGCAATACAGTTACCATTGCCATTACTATTACCTTTGTAATAACAATTCAGTGCTGTACACCTTTCTCTCTTTCCTCTTTTTGTTTCTCTATCTCTTTAGTGTCACCATTTTCTTGATGCATCAAGCTTAGGAGATACTGAGGTCATCAATGAGTCTTGCATTCAAGTGAGGTCAATTATACATTTTCCCTATTTACATTTCTTTTCATGTTTATAGGCTTGCTGTCTTTCAAAATTAGGACACTGTACATAAACTTGCATTTTTGTGTTCTTTTTATAATGTTGTAATTGTTTTTGTTACCTAAAATAATTATTCTTTAATACTATAATGCAATAGCAGTCCATGAACTGATGCCACAATGCTAGAAAAGCCAAAAGCTGTCTAGGCAAAGTTGTTCTTCACTTGATCCAGGGATGAGAAATTTACCTATTGGCTCATTGTAGTTGGATAATGGTAATATTTT
>NW_003550445.1:0-1174 GCF_000090795.2 Amphimedon queenslandica | reverse complement strand
GCAACTGTAACTCGCAAACAAAAAAGAGATTAGAAAATTCCCACATATTTTTTAATCTATGTACTTTTCTCTACCTATCAATGCTAATCTTGACCAAATAGAGTGAAACACGAAGATTTGGCTAGGAAAAGTGGCCTATTCTTGAAAATATTCAGCTTTTGCTACCACGGATTGCTATGAAAACACAACGGAGCTAAATAAATTATCTTTTTCTCAAAGCTTAAAAAGAATTATAAGTCAGGAGAGCTCAGTAAAAAAGATGTTGACTAGGAATTAACAGGAATTTTCGTGACAGAATGACAACCCAACTGCATAGTACCCGCCTACACAAGCGTGGCGAGTCCAATGAATAAATAATAATTAATAATTAATTTTAATTATTTTATTTTTTTATTCATTTACTCTATTATCTATGGGTCATGCCATAGATATTAGAGTAAATGAAAGGTTTGTCTGTCTGTCATTGCCCTCGCCCACGCCGTAGGCGTATAGGCGAGGGTACTGCGCTCGTCGTGTCAGTTGTGTGTGTGTGTGTGTTTGCAATATAGCGTCTTTTTCTCTGTTTTCAAATCCTTGCTGCTCTTTGCTCAGGTCCTGTGGAGTCCCACCGTCAACTAAAATAATTGCCAAAAGTAGTTTTTCTTCAGTTTACTTCTTCATCCGTCTTCTCCTTGGCAGCATGAGCCAGTAATGTTGCTAAACGTAGTCAGGATTCCGGGTAACTCTCTCATAACGAAGGTAATAATGCAATAGAACACACCAAACGATAGATTGAAAGTTTTTATTCTTTTAATATGTAGAAAATTTGTCTTAAATTCTTAATTTCTGAGATATGGTAGCTTAAACATCGTTTACCGCGACTGTTTACACGAGGTCCTGTTCTCCAGGAAGATCTGTCAGAGTCTTTTAAACTGTAGATTCTTACTATCAAGTTGTATACAACAAATTGAGCCTGATTATTGTGTCATAAACTGTGTGTAATTGTAGAAAACTGAAGCTTTTTTACCAGTAACTGCCCATTGTGTGTAACTATGAAGTAGGCGGTGCTTAATTTGAGCCACACCTTTCATTCCAGCCACACCTTCAATTGCTGCAGCAAAGAAATGCAAGGCTGAGCAAGCTAACATGTACAGTAACAGTAAGTCAGCAGCATTCTCTCTATAATTTTTGAAGA
>NW_003550440.1:2030-3485 GCF_000090795.2 Amphimedon queenslandica | reverse complement strand
ATTAAAAATAAATACCTTTAGCAATACCATTATTCACTGTACATTGTCCAACTCTTTCCATTTCTGTAATTATCAATAATAATAAAGATAATAATAATTAAAATTTTACTACGTTTAGTTCTGACACTCCTTCTTGTATCAACTCTATGTGCACCTAAGCATAAACTATAAAATTAATAGCAAAATAAATTATTGTATACTTTGAACACTCTTCTTTGCAGTAGGATAATCAGCTGATTCTATATTAAAAATAATAAAATAAAATAAAAGAATTATGTGACACCTTTAGCACTTTTCTTAGCAGTAGTTGCATTAGCAGGACTTACAGTTGTTTCTATATTACATCAACATTTATAAAAAGCTAGTATATTAATACCTTTAGTTCTAACACTTCCCTTACTCCCCTTAGCAGTACGTATAACTCTCTCTGTTTCTACATAAGTCAATAATAACAATTAAAAACCTGTAACACTTGCGTAGGCAGGCACAATTGTCTTTGTTCAAAAATTGCATAATAGTACCTTTAGCTCTATTGCTCTCTTTGGCTGCAGTACTAATATCTGTAGTGGGTTCAACTGTCTCTATACTTGCATAGATAAAAATAAACAAAAAACTTAATAAATACCTTTAGCTCTAACACTTTCTTCAATAGGTAAAACTCTCTCTATTATCATGAACCATTACATTAACAACTATTAATATTACAATACCTTTATATCTAACACTCGTAGTAGTAGGTACAGCGATTGCTGTCTCTAATTAAAAAATAATGACAAGCATAAATTATTTGAGACATACCTTTAGACCTCACAGCCTTCTTAGCATTAGAAGTAACAGAGGCATCAACTGTCTCTAAAAATAAATCAGAATAATTAATAATGATACGAATACCTTTAGTAGCAGCGGTTCCCTTGATAGGTGCAACTCTTTTTGCTCCTACATTAATAATAAAAAGTATTGCAGCTAATTTTAAAGGCCTTTACTGTTATTAGCTGTGACAGTATGTGTCTGTGTCTCTATGCCTACACAATTATAAAGCATTATAGAATAATATTATGTTTCATGCATACTGTTTGCAGCACTCATTGAAAGCTCTTCTCCTTCATCAGTGTCTACAATTACCAATGAATGAAATACTAATTTACTGTTACATACCATTACTCAAGGAATCTTGGTCTTCATCTTCAGCATTTGAATCTTAATATTAATAAATACATTATGTTCAACATAATAATATGAATTCATCAACACCCACCTTGAGATGTCATATTAGGACGATATAACTGAACCCATAACTCATACCTCTCATCCGGAATGTCATACCCATTTTCAAACCTCTTAGAGAATTGCCTGTGCTCACTCATAGTAAAATCTAAAAATATGGTCCAATATCAGATTAAATTTTTCACAATAAGATATATTACTTGCACTTCTCTTCAACTCTTTTACTCTATT
>NW_003550440.1:0-982 GCF_000090795.2 Amphimedon queenslandica | reverse complement strand
TGCAGAACTCATGACACACAGCCTTCCAAGCAGTTTTTAATGGCCCAAAACACCCTTTGTCAAGTGGCTGTGTTAAATGAGTGGTATTGGGTGGCAATACAAATATTAAAATTTGCTCTTCAGCTGCTATCTTGATAAGGTCAGGACCATAATGAGTAGAATGACCATCCATCAGGAGAAGGAGAGGACGTACCCTAGGAACACTTGTTAAAAACAGCTTACGAAACCAGTACAAAAACAGCTCTCTACTGATCCATCCATTTGGAGATGAGCCGTAAAGTGTACCTGGTATTTCTCCTACCATTAGCTGATCATTAAAGGTCTTACGATCAAATATTACAAATGGAGGCAACGGTACTCCAGCTGCACAAGTGCATGCCAGAACTGTGATTTGAGACTTCCCTTCTCCAGTGATTTGACTGACATTCTTAGCTCCACGACCACTTACAACTTTCAAAGATTTAGGATTCAATGGGAGTCCTGTTTCATCACAGTTGAATATGCGAGTTGGATTGTTGAATAGAGAATTTTCTTTAAGTGTATCTTCAAGTATATCAAAATACTTTTGTATGACACTATTATCAGTGGCCATGGCTCTCGAAAGACTTAAAGGCACAGCAGTACGAAGTGATAATTCACTGTGCCTGCTACAAAATTTCTGCCACCATCCATAAGAAATTGAGATGTCACTTAAACCCTTTGACTGAATTGTTTGTCTTACTAGTGCAAGAACTTCTGAAACTGTGCGGGGAAATCCAATCTGAGAACATTTGATTAAAAACTTAGCCAAAATAACCTCTTCTTCTTTTGTAAGATACGGCACTGGGCCAGGTTTAGTTCCATGTTGAACATTTCCCCTGATCCTGTCATAAAGTGTTGATTTGGGAATGCCATATAGCTCCGCTGCAAGTCTAACTGTCAACCCCTCTTCTTCAACTGCTTTGATAGCATTCGTCATGCTTATTTCAGGCCATGTAGAGTA
>NW_003550439.1:2482-3488 GCF_000090795.2 Amphimedon queenslandica | reverse complement strand
ATCAATAGATAAAGCATGGGACAGCTTATTAGCAGCATCAGTTTCATCAGGTTCTACTGATATTTGAATATATGGTAACTGACCACTTTTACCAGAATTATAATCAGCAACATGACCCTGGGTAATCTAAATGAGATTAAGAAAGAATTGATAGGCAAGGACATGAGTGAAAAGAGAACAATTAAAGATAGGTTGAAAATAATAAAAATGATTGGATTCAGTATCCATTGTTCTTACAGCATCAGTATTGCATAATGTGAATCTCCAACCATTTTTGTTCTCTGAAGGAATATCAGTCACTTTCAAGAGAGGATCTTTCCTTTTTGAAAAAGTAAAACGAAAACTAGTATCAAAGTCACCAAGAGCTTGAGCAGCAGGATGCACTTGTAACAACTACATGTGTATACCAAATAATATCATATAATGAAGACAACTCAGTGTGCACATACCTCATTAGAAGAAGGTAAGTCTTGTAGTACAGCTAGACTCATCACTACTTTATCAGGCAAACACTTCTTATAAAATAATGCTTGACAATAGAAAGTAGGAGCTATTAATAAGCAATAATAATATAAAGTATTATACTGTTAGTGGTTGACTAACCATAAGTGAAAGCAGTCAGTGCTAGACCAGTTGCTGCTCCAACAGCTGCTATGGCAGTAAGAGGTACAGCAGCTACACCAGCAGCAACTCCAGCAACAATACCAGCAGCACCACCAAGTGTGGCCCCTGCACCCATCACAATAGCAACCAGTGAGAAACTCTTCAATTCTATAGTACCAGTCTGAGACTCAGCTGAGAATGATCCTCCTGGTAACAACTCAAACTTAAAAGGGCTGGTCTGTTTACCAGGTTGAACCTCAGCTACTACAAAACTCAGATACTCACTCTGTGATTCAGACCTCAAATGAGCACAATGTACTAGCTCTACAGTCACTGGTTTATCCAGTTCAGGAACAGTAGGAGACACAGATATGTAACACACACTACTGATCAGATGTGTGCC
>NW_003550439.1:0-1076 GCF_000090795.2 Amphimedon queenslandica | reverse complement strand
AGTCAGTGATAAATAAAGGCAGTAGTATCCAAAGTAAGGATTAAACAGACAATAAAAGGTCTTAGAGGTGAAAAAACGCTCAATAAAAGAGTTTGCTTGCACTCTGCTACCATTTTGGGTGTGGCTAGGAATGACGTTTTGTGATGCAACCAGTAATTTACTTCCTGTGGCAACTCAACTTGAACTAAGTATACCTTCACTGGTTGTTTGTTTAGTTTCTGTTGTCTGCTCCTCCTCCTTCTCCTCTCCTTTAACATCATCATTATCTTTATAATCTAGTAAACACACACACACATCAAACAAGTCTCTAACTATTACTGTGTGTGTGTATATACTTACCATCAGTTGTTCCAGTAGACACTTCCTCTTTAGTTGAAGATAGTTTAGTTTCTTTCACTGCTTCTACTCTTGTCTTGTCTAGTGGTATAGGTTCAATAACTACTGACACACACACACACAGTAGAGGACTATACCTTGCTGACTAGCCTCAAGGAGTGCTTCCTGCAGTGAGATCTTGTTTCCCTCAGATACTCTTAACTCCTGCTGCAACGATTCCACATAATTTTGTAGTTTTACTTCTCTCTCTGTAGGGTATACTATAAACTGATCTTGCCACCATTGTCTCTTCTTTAATAATAACTGATACTTGTCTTGATAGGCCCCAGTAGTCAGACCAGTAGAATCTAGTACTTCACTTACTCTCCATTCACCTTCTCTTAAAACTAATACAAACATGAACGAGGAATAATTCATGTATGTACATGTACATGTAAACATGATGTAATGCTGTTACTAATAATAGAACACAATACATGTAGCATTAGAGGGTAAAATACTATATAAATGTTATGCATTAATTGTTGTTTTATTCACAAATTACAAACCCAGAAAATACATTTTAAGGGACAATTGCTAAAATAAAGTGCCGCCCAAATGGCACCAATACACTGCACTATACACAGAACATGCTAATTTGGTTATGTCAACTATCATTGCAGTTCATTATAACAATAATAATTCCCTCATGTTATGTTATCGAATACCAGCAATGATGTATTCAAACTTAAACTTAAGTT
>NW_003550436.1:1658-3490 GCF_000090795.2 Amphimedon queenslandica | reverse complement strand
AAAGAATTAAAAAGATGAACTCTCTTCTCCCCCTCGCTATTAGCTGACTCAGCAACGAGATTAAGGTAAAAATTAATAACCTAAAGAACCACTGGTGACAGCTGCACATGTGAGTGTGTGTTAATACTTCATCATTGAGCCATTCCAGCCCTCTGAGTGTCAGTAAGTCCATTCTTTTAATCTCAATATTATAACCTTTCGATAAAACCTGATCCCTTGAATGCAACCTACCACTCCAAATATCCTGTACCTAAGACCCAGTAATAATAATAATAATGATCATTATTTCATTAAAGATTGATACTCTTCCATTACTAACTAGTTTAATTGAGTCTTGATCTAGCATTAGATTCAGTTCAGCCTCAGGCTCTTCCTCTATACCTGGGGACCAGGAACGAAGAGTCAGCCTCTTCATCCGGTCCTTTAACTAACAAACAAACAAATAAATTAATAAATAAACATTTTTACTTTTTCTGCCCGTACTTCTTCAGCTTTCATTCTCTAAAAAGAGAGAAGGAGAGAGAATATTACATTAAAATTAAATAACTATTATAACTACCCCCTCTTGATGAATTTTAAAATATTTCATAGCCACTTCCAACTTTGCCTGACGATCACTTGCCCTTTCATCAAACTGCTGCTTCCTAAAATAATCAATTAATCAATTACTAATTAATAATAATTCTTACTTATTATAGATCCAGTTGGACAGCTCTGATGATGAATTACTATCAGTTGATGCAAAGCCACCATTAGTCCTTAAGGCAAAAAGAGGAGGAGGGGAAAGAGGGGCCTGTCCTCTGTTGCTAGTTCCTTTAGCTTCAATCATTACAGGAGCAGGCACTGCGGGTTTTGGGCGTGGCTTATAAATAGGGACAGTGTCCCTTGATGGTAGAGATTGTCCTAGTGATACACTTGGGTCTCTTAGAGCACCACCTCGACTAACATAATGGCCTCTGTTGTGTAACCAATGACAACTGTTTCCATAGCAATCCGGAGTAGAAACAAGCGGGCCATTAGAAGTAGTATGGTGATGATTACCAGCAACTGGAGTATCAGCAGTCGAATATAATTTAGGATGAAAAGAAGGTGTGGCAATAGGTGTGGCTTGTACATCTCTAATTAATGATAGTAATAATAATAATAATAATTATTATTATTTACCTGGTGCTGTAGTCTGGTGTATGACTCATTTTGCTGTCCATTAATTTTTTAAATAAAATTTCTTCTTCTTTCTTCCTCCAGGAATCAAGAACAGGAGACAATTTATATATACCTAATAATAATAATAATAATAATAATAATAATAATAATAATAATAATGATAATAATAATAATAATAATAATAATAATAATAATAATAATGATAATAATAATAATGATAATAATAATAATAATAATAATAATAATAATAATGATAATAATAATAATAATAATAATAATAATAATAATAATAATGATAATAATAAATTGATTAATTACTGGTTTTTTGTCTATAATTTGAAGTGAAACGGTTGCTTGATTTTGGCACATCTCTCCCTCTCCCCCTGGCCTCTAATGGCGGGACAGTGCAGCTGCTACCATCATTGTAACTCTCCTATTAATATAATTAATTAATAATTTATTTATTTATTACTTTATTTTTCAAATCATGTCCTCTAATTTCGTCTTTATCATCGTCACTAATTACAATAACTTCACTAGAGTGGGAGGGGCCAGGAAAAGAGTGGGAGGAGTTAGGAGGAGAGGGTTGATCTTCGGTACTCATTGTGTTTGGTCGGGTCTTCCTTCCAAATGATCTCCTCAACCAACCACCAAAAGAAGATATCACT
>NW_003550436.1:0-1648 GCF_000090795.2 Amphimedon queenslandica | reverse complement strand
TCAGTAATGGCTCACAGTTCCTTCTTCTTCTTCTTCTTGCTCTAGTTTTCTTTTTCTACCAAACATACTCACTAGAGTGCCCAATATCCGGGAAACTACGGGCACTGCCATGAAATCCGGTGAGTATACGGAATAAACATGGCGTCATGTGGGTACTGCACTCAACCATTTGAGGACTCTAGCCCGTGGCTCCCTCTCTTGTGCCGCCTCTGTGAGAGATACTTTCACTTGGACTGCCTCAGCAGTAAGAGGAAGCCCACGGCTTTGAGGGGAGACCAGTTGTTTCAGTTTTGTTGTTCATTTTGTTCTGAAACAAGGACAGAGAGCTGGTCCAGACTAAGTCTAAATTGGTAATAACTTGCAATTAAATAATTTGATATTGGATTATTGATGCTTTGTTCCTCAGGGTGCATGTCATACACCTTTCCCTATACAATCTAATGTTATCTGAAGGAGGAAGGGAGGGATTCTTCAGATGGAATACAGGAATATGTAAATTTATTGAGGTGAGCTGGAATTGCGCAATATTGAAACTGAAGATCCAGTTGCCTTGGTAACTGGGATTCAGTATCCTTTCTATTGAAATGACTCTTATGCAATGATAATGATGAACATTATGGCCTAATTTTTCAAGTTATGACCACTTTTAAATGAGCCAATTTCCGAAAAATCCCCTGTACTATAGTCCATGGTTTTTCCAAAAAATGGCTCTGAAATCACCCCCCCCCCCATTTTTATTACATTTCCTGATATATATTGATGTTCTTATGCTGCGTAGAAAGTTTGAGCTGATTCCAATATATATTTTTTGAGTTACGACCATTTTAAAAATGAGCCAATTACGGTATTGTTGTAATACACATGTACTTGTGCTACGGTACGCGGTTAACATACAGTGGATTATTAAGTTTGGTGGAATACTCAATCATTATGCTTGTCTCATATATCAGCATTGCATTCTTTTTAAGATCATAGCTGCCTTGGGCTCTATATAATAATAATAATGATGATAATGATGATGTGATGATGTGATGATGATGTGTTTCTATTCATCCTGTATTGAGATGAGTTGTTCTTATACCACTATATAGTCTCACTGGTTTGAAATGATGCCTTCAAGACATAAGACTTCATCCTGGCAGTGTACTGTAGCTGGCACTCTCTCCGTTAACTGTCCCTCATTGTTTAGATCCGGTACTTCTGTGTTTGGTGAGAATGGTTGGTGGTCATTGCAAGAAATGAGACCACCGAAACTGAGTGACATTATAAAGACATTATCAGGTACAGTACATATTGAACTTGTTTATTATAGACTGCATGATGTCCTCCTGGAGATTTGTGCATGATCAATGACATATTGAGTGTCATGTTACATTGGACATGTGCACTTGCATTTCACAATTTTATGAGAAACTTATTTGTTTCCCAACCATCAAAGCATACCTATATACCAATGAAAGACTCACCGTTATTAGCAGATGCTGCCTGCCTGCCTGATCAGTATATCATGAGTTAACTTGATTGTTATTCTGATAACATTCTTCTCAATAAGTCATTGATTGTTTCCTGTTACATAATCGCTGTATACACATTCATCTAATCACAAAGTTGCTATTATTATATTAACGTAGTAGGTGATCGCCCAAAG
>NW_003550435.1:2228-3495 GCF_000090795.2 Amphimedon queenslandica | reverse complement strand
GTACATGTATCATTAACTGAAAATGACTATAAATACACATGTACATGTACATGTATCAATTAATGGACAATGTTATGAAGACAAATTGAAGTAATACTGTCCATGCAGTATAGCTAATAGGAGGAGCACATGAAATAAAAGCTGAGATCCCTCCCTCCCTCTCTCTCTCTGATGTCCTTATCAGCCAAAAAACAAAGCTAAAATGTTTTTGTCAATTTATAAAATTTAATACTCAACAGATAAGTACATGTATGCATGGAGAGAGATATACATGTACATATGGTAGAGAGTGGATACAATATTTACCTTGCAAATATTTTAGATAGTTTATCCAGTTTGATCACATTATTAGGTAGACATCTTAACTCATTGTACTGGACCTATAATAACAATAACACACAACATGTAAACATAATTATCAGTCTTTATACAAAAATAAACAACAAACTAAACTATAAACAAATCTACAACATTCAAGGGAGTTCTCTCAAACCATGCAGTATACCATGCTATTACAATTTAATTCATACATACATGTACACTAAACATGTATTATAATGATATTAAAAATCTTATATTTTCATTCTCACCTCAAGCGCTGACAATGAATTAAAGTTTTCAATATCTTCGGATATTTCTTTGATTTCGTTAGATGATAGATCCAGTCTAGTCAGTTCCACCTGGTCCCACCATCTCTCATCAACATCAAATGAAGCAGTACTACCATCAGGAGGATCAATATTGAGTCTCCACAGTTTAGGAGGAATAACACTAATGCCCCTGTAATTATACACATTCACCCACTAACTTTCATACATCCACATGTTCATTAATGGGTCATAAAAATGAAAATCAAAAAAAATCCTTTAGGCCATTTTTGGTGAATTTTTTAAAAACGATGTTGCAAGTCTCACACAGCCTCCTACCTGTTAGACAGGTTCAGTGAACCGGTTTTACGAGCTTCTTTCAATAAGGATTCTGGTACAGTCCCCTCCTTACCTACCCCATCACTTTGACTAGGAGAATTGAAGAAGTTGGCATTTGGTTTGAGTCTAGTAGAGCCAGCAGGAGATTTTCTACTGGCACCACGACTGGAACTCATTTTTATGAATTTTGAATAAATGGGTGTGGTCTTATGTTGCATAGTTTGGGTGGGGCTGGTATTTTGCAAGAATGGCATCTAAAAGTGAGGGCCACTATTCTCTTCTCTTTGTATCTCTTTCATTCATTCTTTGTCTCTCTTACTCTCTCACTTACTTTACTCCTC
>NW_003550435.1:0-1758 GCF_000090795.2 Amphimedon queenslandica | reverse complement strand
ATCACATTTTGGTGGGTATGGTGGTTATCAATATTGCGATGCTTACATTGTTTCTTGTGGATTCATTGAAGTGGAAGGAACTCTCTCCTGCTAGTTCTGATCGTGGCCCAATGAAGAAGGGGTTCTCTGGAATAGTATCAGCTAATTTTGACGGTGAAGATTATCTTGTCATAATTGGAGGAAGTGGGGCATCATCTTCTATCAATACTCCAAAGCAACCTGATGCTCAGTATTCAGCTTATGGTAGATGTAGTGAGATACATTATTACAGGATTTCATCAGGTCAGTAATTCTCATCATTGATACACAATAGTTGATGAGTATTTCAAAGTGAATAATTTATATTAATGTACATAAAACAGATTGTTAATAATTAAGTGTGTTTGTTAGTGTGTCTCTGTGTGTCATGTGTTTGTGTGTGATGGTGACGTGTGTCTATATGTGACGTGTGTGTGTGTACTAATACATACATTATGATGTGTCTGTGTATGATAGTGCATATAATGTATGTGAGAATTTATGAATGTATGACGTGTGTATGTGACGTGTATCTATAATGTGCATGTTATGTGTGTGTGAGTATTATCATGTATCTGTGTGTGTGTGATGTTTGTATATGTACATGTATCTATACATAAGCTAATGTGACATGAGTGTGTGTGTGTGTAGGTTCATGTTATTTATTATCGTTTTTAATAAAGTTCTGTATCACATGAGTCACAAATTACCCACATACAATGTTCCATGAGTTTTGTGTAATTATTCATTAACAATCATAAGTGACATGTACCAGAATAGATTAGTAATCTTGAAATAAGGAGACCCCCTGGACCTCTCCTTCATGTGTACAGGTGTGGTGTGTGTGATGGTGTGTGTATCCATACATGAGTGTATCTGTGTGTGTGTGTGTGTGTGTGTGTGTATCATGTGATAGTGATGTGTGTCTATGCATGATATGTATGTATAAATAATAATGTACACACATATACACATACATATGTATGATGAATGTGTATAATGTATGTGTGTGTATGTGGTAAGTAAGTGTACATGAATGTTTGTACATTATTATTAGATCAATGGATATCTCCTGTTGTTACTGGAGACAGACCACCTCCTATTAATGACTTCACTCTAACACCAGTTACTAATAACACTGCAGTAATGTTCGGAGGCTCTACTGATAATGAAATCTGTCATAATAAACTGTATATGATAAGTTTCACTAAGACATCAGTAGTGAGTTAATATTGTAGGATGGGCTTTGATTGTGAAATTCTTTTGATTGTAAATTGTGGGTTCACAATTAAAGTTTAATTTATTATTCTCTCAGAATATATTAGAAGTACCTAATCCTCAAGGATCAGTACAATGGTCTAAGGGAAGATGGGGTCATTCCAGTGTACTGATTACCACTAGTTCAGGACCACACTTACTAGTGGTAGGTGGATCACCTGCCTATGATGTATGGTTACTGGACATTAACAAAAGAAAATGGAAAGAACTGGTAAGTATTATATTATGATGCTTGATAATGAAACATGAAGTGATTAACTAAATTTGTAACTCATGAGGTTTGTAATGTACATGTACATATTATGATACTCAGTGAAAACTACTGATGAATAATGCTGGTATTCAGTATGTGTGTGTGTGTGTCTGTTTTTAGTGTGAATGTGTGTTTGTGTGTTTGTGTGTTTTGTGTTTGTTTCTTTGCCTAAATATGTGTGAATATACATGTGTATGTCTGTGTGTGTG
>NW_003550432.1:2520-3496 GCF_000090795.2 Amphimedon queenslandica | reverse complement strand
CAAATTTACTACACTTAAGTACATGTAGACACGTGCATAAATAAAACTATTGATAATTGAACAGAAAAAATTTCTTGTTGCAAAGTCAGATACACATACACGTGATACTCCTTCAATTTATAAATGTGGTCACTTTGTAAATGAACATCTGCTTTTTTCAGTAATCAAAAAATTAGTAATATTTACAAGTGTCCAAACACACATTAGTAATGCTATGTCTCAGACAAAATGATGTTGGGGAACTATTCTACATGTACATGTACATGTATTACTACCTAATGTAGCCATAAAATAGTAAATTATTATCTATTTTTTATCATTGTGGGGGGCAGCTGGGTCCTCTTCTGGGATGAGAAGATCAATATCAGTTTCATTATCATATGTAACCTATTGATGCCACTGACTCAACTATTGACATTATAATAATGAGACTTACCACAAATCCACCCTTTTCTTCAATCACCTTCCTTAACCCTCTGCATAAATGTTACATTATAACTGAAAATGATGTTTTTAACAAACCTCTTCATTTTAGCAACCAGTTCTTTGTTGTGTTTTGTATAAAATACACGCCATGGAGCAGGGAAGGCATCAGGTGGTGGAACATGCTGTAAGAAATTTGACCTGATGAGCAATAGATTATTTATGTAACTAACCCATTCTCTAGTCCATTGTTTTACAGTGCCATCAGAACTGATGTAATACATACATTCCCATGTAGCTCCTTCATAACCTGATTTTGCAACCTACATGTACACATATGTACATGTATAGATATTAAATATTTAAAAAATATATATTTCCTTGCATACATCAACTATTATGTCATCTTCACTAAGCCCATCTTCATTTGCTGTAATTTCTTTTCTCTTATTATAGTAATGAATTGTGTATTAATTTTGGCTTATAAATGCATTTGTGTTAGTTACCAGTTGTTGTGCACCTCCTGCTAATTGACAATTTTGAACATAACCAA
>NW_003550432.1:0-1212 GCF_000090795.2 Amphimedon queenslandica | reverse complement strand
AGCAAGATAGTACATTCTATCAATAATCATCATAAATAATGATTCTGTGATGAATAAATGTTACCCAATACTGTGTTGAAGTCTTGAATAATTATTTGCTTTTGGCATGGTGTGATATATATAGCCTATTGTACACGTAATAGTTATATTAATATAAAATTAAGGTTTAGTTTACCTAATTTTTTGATATTTTTCAGTCTTTGAAATTGATGTGTTTTTACAATTTTTATAATCAATGGATGACTAATGACAATGTCACCATAAATTTCGTCTTCAAATATCTAGTATCAGTGACGATTGATTTGGAGTATAATTCTAATTTGCTTACAATTTCTTGTCCTAAAGCTAAAATAATATAATTGATACTTGAATTTAAAAAAACCTTTCTCCAAGTTTTTAATTTTCAATACTAACATTTGTTCTTTTTCTACCCGAAAATTAATTAAAACTCATAAATACTTACCTTGCACTTGTTTATCTCTTTCAATTTGTTGCATGTTTATTATTGTTATCTTCTCTTGTAATAATTGTATGTCTTGTTTACTCTGAGCTAGTGATGCTTTACAATGTTCTAAATACTGAGACAATGAGTGATGTAGTTAAAATACCTTTTAACTTTTCATTTTCAAGTATTAAGACCCTTTGCACTTTATTTTTCACTATAATAATTGCAAAAAATGTACACAATTAAAAAAGTCATTTACTTTCATCTTTATTAGTTTTTGAGTGCGATTCTTTAATGTCTTCTGCAAAAGTTTCTTCACTGTCCTTCTCTTCCTGATAGTATGCTAACTGCGGTATGCTAAGTGATTGCATTTCTTCATCTTGCTTCTCAACCTTCTCTCTTTCTAGTTGTTTGATTTTTGTATCATATAATATTAATTTTATACTCATATTAATGAATTTTGCTGCATTAATAAATTTATTACATGTACCATCACAATCTTCCATATTATTTTGTAATTTTTTTCTATTTTTCACCATTAGCATAATAATTGTATTAATATTACCTTTTATCTCTGACTGGAATAAATCAAGCTGCTCTTCTAATAATTTGTTTCTGTATTTCAATTCCTCATTCTCCTATTGTAATTTTAAAAACTTATATATATACCATGGGCAAAAGCATTCCCGTGCAATCAATGATTTAGTCATTGTATGTACCTTATTTAAAGTGTTCACCTCCTCTGTACTATTGATCAGTTGTACACT
>NW_003550431.1:2397-3496 GCF_000090795.2 Amphimedon queenslandica | reverse complement strand
GTGTTAAGCAAGATCCAGAGGAAGCACTAAAATGGTGGAAGATATGCTCAAACTCTGACACAGAGTCAGGAGTAAGGGCAATGAACACTCTGGCATTATTCTACTCAACACCGGACTATGCTGATAAAGAAAAGGTCAGTAATGGTGGTATTTAACTATTATTATACTAATAGCAAAACAACAGGCTTTCTCGTGGCATGTTAAAGCAGCAGAGAATGGCCACAAAGACTCCATGGGGACACTCGGGCTATTGTACATGAGAGGAGAAGGATGTCTAGAAGATAGAGAACTATCGTTGAAATGGTTAAAGAAATCCTCCGACAACGGATCTATATACGGGTCCGGCTTACTTGCAAATTATTATTACTCGACTAAAATGTACAGCAAAGCCGTGGAAGTTGCACAAAGGTACAGCCTCCAAGATATCCTCATGATGATAATGATTATTTTAAAAGTGTTTGCGATGACGTAGCAGCAAGCAGAGCAACTAAGAGTCAAAGTGTTACCAGTTTAATATCGGAAGGACTAGCTACTGCTCATTTTATATATGCACAATGTCTATTTCTGGGACAAGGAGTCACAAAAGATGTTGATAAAGCAGCAATTGAATACACAAAGGTAACCTAAATATACTTATATACATGTAGCTTGCTTTATCAATTTCATTACAGGCCACTCAAACTAACAAGGTAGTAACTGCTCAGTTGCATTCTAAAATGATGTATGGAAGACTTTAATCATCATCATTATTATTATATCTAATGAATTAATATTGAAAAATCATAATACTTATTCTTGGCAATTGATACACACTATGCATATAGGTAGTGATAATTATTGAAACTGCAGTATCTCCAGATGAGCCTCATTTCAATGACAGGCTGAAGTACATGTACTGTATGCATGGGCTGTTAAAAATTTATAATTTCACTGTAAATGAATAAGATTTTTTTGCAATTTCACTAAATATGAGGGATAAGATACTTTTGAAATGATTTCTGCCTTTACTAATCGTGTTATAATTGTTTGATGATAAAATAAACATCCGCAAATAGTACTGCCAATCCAAAAACAAGACCAGTTGCAAAGCACTAGGAGG
>NW_003550431.1:0-1195 GCF_000090795.2 Amphimedon queenslandica | reverse complement strand
GGCGTGGTTTGGTGCAGTTAGTGGGTGTGTCAAAGGCGTTTCTTGTCTGTGGTTGAAGGGTGTTGCTCGATATGGAAGTTTCATGAGTTTTGTCTTTGCTGAGTTGCTAAGGACTACTACAGGTGTATAACAGGAAGAAGAGGTGCCCTTATCTCTCCTTTAGGCGCGTAAATCCCCTCTCAAATGAGGTGGTCAGGACTACACAGCGGTATTATACTAAGGATCCTCAAAAGAAACAGAAATGTGACGAGAAAAGCTCACCCGACCCTTCTTTCTCACCTCTCTCGACCTCTGAGCACCTCTTCCACTCTCTATGCTACCAAGGGACCGGATTTTGATGACACCAGCCTCTCTTATGGCGGTAAATCCATGAGACAGCTCCTCAGAGCATTCCTCGTCTATCAACTCTTCTCCTTCAACAGCATTGTGGACTCAAGCGAGAGGGTACGTTGCATTTATGAATAAAGTCCTCCCTGCTGCTGAGAATGCAACATTATCCACATGTACAGCACATGTAAACTGTATCTAGTCAATACATGTACAATTGTATTTAAATTGTTATTTTAATGGATTTTGTCTTATCCACATGTATACATAAAGCTTGCTGCTTTGTACTAATAAGTAATTATGATAAAGGCTGGCATTATTAGCACATACATGTACATGTATATTACTTTTTAATTTACATTGCAGCTGTTGAAAGTCGCTAAAAAGATACTTGGGCAGTCTTTATTCAGGAAACTCATGAAGTGGACGATATATGGGCAGTTTGTCGCCGGAGAGGATTTGAAAACACTCCAGCCGGCAATGAAGCACCTACAGAGCCGAGGGGTTCGATCAATACTTGACTACGCCGTGGAGGACGATGTACAGAACAGCGAAGTGTACATGGAAGTCAGGTAGTAGCAGTACATGTAATACAAGTAATTCTATATACATTACATTACATAATAGATACTATAGTCATACTACTATAGTCTATAGTATTGGCGTATTTGGTTGTAGGTAGTGATTGTATTGTCGTATGATGAGTCTATAGTATTTGAATAAAAGGACATTCATTATTTTCTTGTACTTCTACTACGTGTTCTTTGTTGTTTTTTTGTAGACATAAAGCTAAGCCTCCTTCAGACATCCTTCACGTAACAACTGGTAATGAATAATAATAATAATAATAATGAATTGTTATTTATGA
>NW_003550425.1:2627-3506 GCF_000090795.2 Amphimedon queenslandica | reverse complement strand
TAGAGGTCAAAGGTCAGTATATATACACAGTAATATCACTTACATGTACTATTTATACCTCCTCCAGTAGATGATACTGAAATTGATTCATGTACTAAATTAGTGGAGGAGGAGGAGGAGGTAGTAGTACCTGTGAAATAAGCTATAATAAAAATTAATTTTAATTTTCATTGTCTTACTCATTGATGGAGGAAGAGCAGGAGGTGATTTATTGATATAGACAATTTTTGAAGGATCTATTCCAGTTAATTTAATAGGACAATGGAGTGGCTTTTTAGCAACACCAATTTCAGCATACACTGACATACTGCAGCTTGAGTACAATGGGTTTAATGGAAAATGATCAATTGTAGACTGAAATAACTACAGTGTAGTAAAGACACATTAATAGTAATGTTATAGTACAGAGTAAACTTGCCTCCATTGGTTCTCTGTCAGGATCAACAGTCCATCCTAACTGTAGTTGAGTAGTTTCTAAAAGCAACAAAAGTTTCCCATTTGGCTCAGCAAATTTGAAAAAGTCAACATCATTACCAAGTTCAGCATTAGGATGATTTGTACTAATGTACTACAAAGAATAGCATTACAATTATAATAATGCAAATAATTTGCATATATACTTGT
Organism: Amphimedon queenslandica; assembly: GCF_000090795.2. Classification (NCBI taxonomy): domain Eukaryota; kingdom Metazoa; phylum Porifera; class Demospongiae; order Haplosclerida; family Niphatidae; genus Amphimedon; species Amphimedon queenslandica. Next base: position 2,882 of record NW_003550425.1, on the reverse strand, counting down.
TTAAGTACTTCCAAATCTCTAACTACTGAATATATTGCCCTCCAGTAACCAATTTTCTTCTCTTCATGATACATCATTCCAGTATACAGTACATCATTTTGAAATAAAGCTATAAGAATATTAATTGTTGCATGATTGTGTATTGATACTGCCACAAACATTTGTCCTTATATTGTTTTTGTTTCACTTCATCTTCAATTGATTCACTACTAGCTTTAGATGCACCTAGTAATTTAAAACCCCAATGTACATAAT
>NW_003550425.1:0-1368 GCF_000090795.2 Amphimedon queenslandica | reverse complement strand
TACAACTCCTTTTCTTTAAGGTCTATAAATTAATAGAATATTAATAATTATTATTGATTGATGATGATACACTAACCATTCAGGATCTGTTTCTCATTCTGTGATTGTTTCTCCACTTGTGATGTCAGTTTTATTATAACTTTGTCTTTCTCAGAAATTTCAGTTTTCAGATTTTGATTATCGTCTACATAATAAACATTTCTCTCATCTAATACACACTGTGTGTGTAGTTAACTAACCAATAATGATCTGTTTTTCCTTGAGATATTGATCTTCCATATCAGCTACTTTGCTTTTAAGTTTCTCATAATCTTCTACAACAATAGAATATCTAATATTATGTACTGATGATACACTAACCAGTAATAATCTGTTTCTTCCCCTCTACTTCTGTCTTCTTTTCCAATATTTCAGTTATATATACTTCATTATCAGCAACTTTAGCTTTAAGCTTCTCATAGCCTTCTATTATCAATTAGAATACAAATATAAAAAACAGAATGATATTCATCACTTAAAAAATTTGCAATGCATGTATATTAGGCCATTAATACATGTACTATGATTATTGCTAATCATTATCATACATGGTAAGCAGAGGTCACAGCTCACTATACATAAATCTCAATATTTGTATTGAATGAACAATTTTACCTATATTGAGTAGAGGATACTATTTCCTTACTCAACATTGTGTAATCCACTAGTATTAATGTATACATAAGCAACAGTACAACGCATGCAATTGTACCTAATTCAAGATTTGATTCATCTTTTTCTGTTTGCTGAAAGATAGTCGTAGCATCATCAAGTTGCTGAGTAAGTGTTGCCTTTTCTTGAAGAAGCTGCTGCTGCTCTTTGTCTCGATCTTGCTGTATCTGCTCCTTCTCTTTTATTTCTCTTTGAAGCTGTTCCTGATAGAATTCTCTCTCCTTTTGTAATTGCAGACGATCTTGAAATATTTGAAGCTGTTTTTCTGTTCCTAAATTCTCCCAATCACTCAGTATCCTTATTCTTAGTTGATTTTGATACTGGTCCAAAGGTATTACACTCAAAGGCCAATCGTTATCACTAGTACATCCTATACAATAACAAAATACCGTAGATTGGGAAATTTTCAAGTTAAAATAATTGGCATGAAAATTTTTCAAGGTGTTTCATTTTTGCTGGTTGACCCATCTGTGAATTTTTTCAACAAGAAAATTTTAGAGCACTGAAACTGACAAGGAGCCTCTTGGGTGAGAGCTTCAGGTCTTAATTGAGCTTCTAGAAGAGCCTCATGCATGCACCGCTCAGACTGCTGTACATTAGGATAATTCCGGTAATCCTATTATTTACTGTAGAAAATATTTCATGTGTCAAAATTTG
>NW_003550423.1:2397-3508 GCF_000090795.2 Amphimedon queenslandica | reverse complement strand
ATGGTCATGTCAAAACTTAATTTAAACGACAAGGCCATCAAATGCTGGGAGAGTATCTAGAGATTGTCCTAAGTGTCCCGAACTGGGAGGCGTTATTAGCGACCATTTCAAATCAGCGTGAGGACGAATGGGAGTTTTTGAAGGAAATCGAGAACGCCGAAGAGTTTTTAGAAAGTCTTTTAAACACTTACCTGAGACACCACTCGTTTGTAAAATCCTCTTATCTCTACCGTGTTCTCATTGGTCTACGAGGTTTAGAGTCCTCTCATCAACTAGTAGGACGTTATGCCTTTTACGCCTTCAGTATCGGAGACCTTGCAAACGGCATTGGGTACCTTCAATACCTCACAGAGCAGAATTATGTGTCAGTCGGCTATGGATCCATCGACAGAGCCAGAGAAGTAATCACAGCCCATGCCCTAAGACTCCTAACTGGTGGCATAGACGCAAATATCGTTGGGATCACGAGGAATATTTTAATCGCCGGACAAGCAGCTTGGGACGAGCTAGTGTATCATTGCGATGCTAAAGGGAAGGACTTGGATTTTAGTTCAAACGTGTCTCTGGTACTCATTAGGGATGCCATTGCTCAGTGTTTCATATCACAAGAGCTGGTCGCGAAACTAATGGAGAGAGGAGCAGCTGTGCATGCTGAGAATATGTTTGGATGGACGCCATTATTACAAGTAAAAATAATAATAAAATAAAATTAGTAAGAGTAACTGTACTAAAATTCTTTTCTTTGGTTACTTATATGTGCATTGTATGATGGTATGTGATTGTACTGTTTTGTTACCATTTTAATGTAAAGGAGTGTTTGTTTATGTGTCATCCAATACCACCAAATGTTGATACAACCTTACATTACCTTTAATTACTAAATACATGTATATGCCAACCTATATTAATATTGTATTACCGTTATTATTATTATTATTATTATTATTATTTCTTTAAATTTGTTGCCAATATTTTGTTGTACATAATGCGTACATGCATTGAAATTTCTAATACTTGCACAATGTAAATGTAAATGTATATACACATCATCAATATTTAATGGACTTTTCTTTACTCTATACAGGTTATACCATTAGACAATCCAACCGTA
>NW_003550423.1:0-1196 GCF_000090795.2 Amphimedon queenslandica | reverse complement strand
AGAGATAGGTACCAGAATGGAAATGGAAAGAGAACATGGGAATGCGTCCAGTATCCTGGGGATCTGATGGTGCTTCCTGACATGTGGGGTCATGCCGTCATTAATTTGCAGGAGAGTGTGGGCGTGGCTTCGGAGTTTGTGTATGGATCCAGTGAATTTTCGTTATAAAATTATTATTATTATTATATAGTTATTTTTAAAATTATTCTTATTATGGTATGATTGCAGTTTATTACAGGCACTTCTCATTTTAATCAGCTATGAAATTATTATTATTATTATTATTATTAACAATTATAATATTAAAATCATTAATAACTATAATACTACATGTACCTTAAGCCTACTATTATTTGTGTCTACTAATTTTAGCGAAATCAGCAAAAGTCATGTTTAGCGCTACTAATTTTAGCGTTTTTAACCAAATTAACTATCAATAATAACCATTGTAATGAATAATTATTATTTTGGCGTCTATTTAATTTAGCGGTTTAAAGCTCTCTCGCTAATATAGCTAAATTTAGTAGACGCTAATAATAGTAGGCTTAAGGTATATCATGCAGCATTGATGCAACATAATGGCTCAGTCTAATCGTCACTGTAATAAATTTTGACAATATAATGATGATAAATATATAATAATTATTACAACAACAATTTGAAATAAAATTTATAATATTAAATTTTACATTAATTTGAGTATCATAATACAAGCATTCTGTGTGTGAAAGGTGAATGGTGTTCTTATTCACTGCTACTGCTGCCAGATGAAGAGGAATCAGTACTATCATCTTCAGATTCATCATTATTGTCTTCTTCTTCAGATTCTAATAATAATAATAATAATAATAATAATAATAATAATAATACCCTACAAGATGATTTATTGGCGAGAGTAAGTTTTGGCGAATTTGCCTGTGGAAGTTAATTGGTGCATTTGGTGGATTTTATACTGGAAATTTTGTGCCACATACCTTTGAGCATGCGCAGATTTTATATTGGCAACTTCTTCATAGAACCGCCGATCACCAATATTATTTCCTTGCCAATAAATCATCTTATATGTAGTGATGGGCGATATATCGATTCTTTATCGATATAAACGATATTTTACGGAATCGATTTGAATCATTATCGAAAATTTTATGCTATTTTCATCGATCTATTGACCACGCCCATTTATTAAGGTTAAATAA
>NW_003550422.1:2569-3509 GCF_000090795.2 Amphimedon queenslandica | reverse complement strand
GCTTCTCTTAGTGATGTTATTAAAAAGGTAGAAGAGGCTGAAAAGATTGCAGCTAAGAATAGAAATGATCATAAAATTGATACAATATTATTTTTTGATGGAGCTAATACAAGTGATGCTATTGGCCTGATAAAGGAAGTGATGTGTGATAGAAGAATCAATGGCAGACCAATTGAAGCTGATGTTAAGTTTATTGCTGCCTGTAATCCTTATAGGAAGTGAGTATAATGTATTTCTGAACTCAATTACATGTATTTGTAGACATACTGATAAGATGATTAGTAAGCTTGAATCAGCTGGTCTTGGATTTTTTGTAAAAGCAACAGATACTCAGCAGAAGTTAGGTACACAATGTTGAATTTTTTGTCAATATCAGAGCTTGCTCTTATGCAGTGTAGATTAATGTAATTGAACTGTAATTCATCCTTTGAATTTCACAAAAACAATTAATTTAAACCCTATTTTTACATGTAAATTTATTATTAAAATTGCAAATACAAAATTTGAAGTAATGCGTTTTAGAGGAATCACATTATACATTAAATTTTATTAATAGGTAAAATCCCACTCAGGCAGTTAGTGTATAGAGTACTTGACTTGCCTCCCAGCATGAAACCACTGGTGTATGACTTTGGACAGTTAAACAATGCAACAGAGAAGGACTATACAAGACAGATAGTGAAAGATAGATGTCATGTTATTCCTGAAGTGACTGGTCAAACAGCTGTCATAGAGTCTGTGGCTAATGTACTAGCCTGGTCTCAAAAGTACATGAGAGGAAGAAATGTATGACAGCATAAAAATATTACATTAATGATAATTTTATTATTTTTAGGATGAATGTAGTTTTGTTAGTTTGAGAGATGTGGAACGAGCAATGATTGTCTTTAAGTATTTCTGTCAGAAGAAGGAGCAGTTTAGCGAGAGTGTTAGAAATAAA
>NW_003550422.1:0-1420 GCF_000090795.2 Amphimedon queenslandica | reverse complement strand
TGGATGTGTGAGAAGAGTGGTCGTCCTCCTACAGGTCCACAGCTCCAACATGCTATTAAAAGAAACTTTGGTGGCCTTGATGACTTTAACACTTATGAAATTGTTAAAAATTATCTTCCAAACATTGAAAAAGTACCTGAACTATCTTCTATAGGTCAAGTAAGCAATTTAATGATAATAGTTCAATGTGGATAATAATTATTAGGATCATGAGTTGCTTAATCCTGACTGTACTCCATTGGGTCTTATTAGGAAAAGTCTCCAAACTAAAGAAACATCATGGCATGAGTAAGTATGAGCGATATTAAGTTTGTCTATGTACGACAAAAGATAGAGAACTTTTTTATTTCTTTTAGTTTTATTTTGTGATTTTTTCATTTATAGAGAGAATCGTTATTTATTATTTTTAACTGAGAATTATGCTGCTCTACAAGTCATCAAGCACTTTCTTCATGAAGAGATTGGCATAAAGCTTGACAAATCTTTAGAAGCTTTGTCTTCAAGAGGTAATAGTGAGCACAGGATGGAGCCTTTTGTACTGTTTGGGAGCTCATTCCCTAAAGACAGAGAGTACACTCAAGTGTGTCGTAACATTAATCTGATTAAAATATGTATGGAAACCGGTCGTACTGTCATCCTCCTTAACCTTAAGAACCTGTATGAGAGCTTGTATAATTTACTAAACCAGTATTATATAATACTAGCTGGAGGACAGAGATATGTTGATCTGGGACTACAGACACATAGAGTGAAGTGTCGAGTACACAATGACTTTAAGTAAGTTTATTTTGTGTATTTTTGTATTATAAATACTGCTCCTTTGGCTTTGTAGTGCTTTAATTATTTTAAATACATTTTTAGGTTAATCCTAATAGCAGAGATGAGTACGGTATATGAGAAGTTCCCTCCTCCATTGATCAATAGACTGGAGAAACACATTCTGCAAGCTGAGATTGTACTACAAGAGGAATGGCAAAAGGAAGTGCATATGAAATTAACTTTCTGGGTTGAACAATTCAGCAAAATTAATGGCACTAAGAAAAGGTGAGAGAGATAAGCAGAGCAAAAGAAACAAGAAATAGAGCCTTTAATATTTTGTTTGCTCAATTTTTGTTTTTTATTATAAAAGCCATTTTTTATACCATAGTCTTTAAATATGCTCAAATGCTCATAGCTCAACAATTGCATATATGGCCAGTTATAGGGAACCACAACTTAAATTTAAATGGTAAAATCCAAGTCTTGTGGGCCTGTAAGGTTTTAATAATTCAGAGCAAGTGTTGAGGGCATCAACTCACCAAAAAGAGGCCTATGAGTACAACTGACATTGTAAGAAATATTTCCCATTTTAAAATTGGTTCCAACAATGTAGTAAGTAACTTGCTATGGTTTATTACTGCATAACAGAAAAATAATGGGT
>NW_003550416.1:2446-3516 GCF_000090795.2 Amphimedon queenslandica | reverse complement strand
TAAATCTCTTTCCAAGCCTGACCTTATTCTTTAACACCACATTGCAGTCCTTGCGTAAAATATGTACCTGTGCAAATTATGAACGTGAATTAATAAATGTAGTAACAAACGAACAGTAGAATACATGCCTTTAGCAACAATTAATATACATGCATGACATGTTTAGCTCCACAATGCATCTTAAGCTCTGACTGAATCATAGATGTATATGTACATACACCGTACATGTAATTTAGACATACACAGTTCAATTTGCTGAGTCATGCCATCCTGAATTAAGTTTTATTTACGAGACCTGCATTGTGGAAATACATATTAATAGACCACATTAATATATTCCAATGTGCAAACAATTATTTTTGTATTGTTAATGGCACACAACAAAAGATGTATTGGCAAGCATTCATTTATATTGACTAAAGAAATTACTTACTGTGGCCATTATTAATGATATAATCATCAGGCTAATCTACAGTATGTAAACCTAGAATCATAACCTATAACAAAAATACATAAGACATCTCACAATACTCTCTGTCTTACTACATATTCCATTGCTAAGAATACAATAATATGAAACCTATACAGATGTAAACAGGCACCTACTACTGCATGATACAACTACTGATCAAGGAGCTGCAACAAAACATTAAGAAAGAAATTAATTTAGTTTCAACAATCTGAATCCAGAATTGCCTTTAATTATATTTCCCATTGCAATATCAAGCAAAAGTATTGTTGAATTATCAAATCATTTTCAGCTGTAATTACCTATAAAGCATAGTAATAGAAACATATCAAAAGCAAGCAGTGTAAACTGACAGGCTAATAATAACGATAGCACTTACCAATCACATCAAACCTTACTCTTTAACACCACATTGTAGTCATTGCGCCAAGTACATAAGTACCAATAAAAGGTATAAATGTGACATACTAACTAATAATGATAATGGTAGCATCTACAATGTTTCTGATTGGATCTTACATGGCATGTATTTATACATAATATTGGTTACTAATGATATCCTCATTTAAGATACTTTCATGACCTGCTTCATATAAAATAA
>NW_003550416.1:0-1167 GCF_000090795.2 Amphimedon queenslandica | reverse complement strand
CTTAATGTACTATTAAACAATTCTTCTTCAAAGTTTGGCATAATACTAACATTTGCTCTACAAAATTCATAATGCTGAGAAATGGACCCAATAATGAGATATGAAAGGACATAAAATTAACAGTTCCCATCACCAGGGACATCAAGAGTACTATTAGGAACTCTTTCATCTGACAATAGTGTTGTTGGACTGCCAGGTAAGATTGTAGCAGTTGTTAAAAACTTAAGGTTTAATATCTCACACCACCTTCTTTGAACTTCTTTATTAGCAGGGTAATGAACATAATCCCTTTGTCTCCTCCTAACATTACCTGGATTGGGAGGCTCTTCATATGTAAAGATGACATCTTTTTTTGGATTACTTGTCATTAATCTAATGCTTGAGAGTTTTAAGGATACAATCAGACTGCTACTACAATCGTCACTTTCACAATATGCTTTGTTTTATCATCTTTCGGTTTACATTTAATGCTTGAGAGTTTTATAGATACAATAAAACTATTACAACTATCATCATCTTTGACATTAAATTTGGTATTTAGGTCTTTCAAATTAATTGAAACATTTAATGTATCATCTTTTTTTGAGCAAGGCAATACCAAAGCAGTATTGTCAGTACTACTGTCTACATCTTTTCTTTTCTGGGAGCAAGGCTTATTTAAAAGCATTATTGTCACAATTTTTCTAACGTTTGTTGCTACTAACGGTACTGTTACTAGTACTTTGTACAAGACTTAGAGACACCTTGGCATTCTTACTACAAGGTTCACCATTATCAATTATACCAGTCACTTGAATCTTTCTCTTCTTTCCTTTACTTTACTTGATTTGATGTAAGTCATTCCGATATTTACTTCTGAGGTGGTTAATTTCGTTAATGCACGGACTACTAACTTTAACAGAGAGGGGATCAAATGATAATAAATGTAATCAATTTAATGTACATACAAGAGACAATGCAACACAAGCCATACCATCCCCAAAAACATCAATTGATAAATCAATAATGGCTGTATCTAGTGAGAGGCCCTGACATTTATGTATAGTAATAGCATAAGAAAGTATAAGATAAGGGGAAACTGTTTCCTATGTATATACAAATTCTTAGATAGCATAAATCTAGATGTACCCTTTCTATGTCACAAGGTACATCAATATGATCAAATCT
>NW_003550415.1:2498-3516 GCF_000090795.2 Amphimedon queenslandica | reverse complement strand
TGGACATATACCAATCTGCTATATAAAATGTCGCAATTTGTATCCCCAATTCGAATTTTTGATACCCATATAATTAATTAGAGGAATTTGTTTTGTGAATAGCAACAAAATCTGCGAAATACACTGTATAATTAAATCCCTCAAAAAAGGCACCCTATGGTATTGTTTTTAGCACATGTACCTTCAGTGAATTTGGCCATTTTATTTTATAATACTCATGGCTACCGATTTTACTGAATTATAAACCAGCAAAGTTTACATATACCTCTTCCAAAATTACCTAAAATTATGAAAATAATAAATTTTGTTCATAATTTTTTTAATATGTGCTGGACCTGTACTTGGTTTATGTAGCTCCTTTGATGTACCACTTAATGATATTCATAACATTGTGTGTGTATGTTCAGGTGTAACAACCCATGATGATATTGTCACATTTTGTCAGTATAAAAGGCACCTCAGTAGTGAAGTTGAATTATGCTTCTAGGCAAATGTTATCTAAGAATTCCAAATTTTTGGAGGGACATTATTGTCCCCTAGCTACAATGTCTTACAAATTACAATATTAATTTTGCACTTATTGATAAGGTAATGTCTTATTGGCATTCGGCACATTATTTAATTTCTATGAGGCCAATTCCATTTCATTTCCCAAAATAAAAATGTGCCCTTTTTGAACTATTATCACTTTATCAGTATAATCAGTGATTGATACACTGTATGCCCAGTTTAACCTGACAACCTGTTTAACCTGTTTGGTATTGGAGGCCTGGTATTGGATATATATCCGATACCATATATCTGGTACCATATATTTGGTACCGTATTGCCCACCTCTAATGTATGCCTAGTTTAAGCCTCTTGGCCCCTGTTTCCTGCTATGCTTAAGACTGATTCGTCAAAATAAAATTCTACCATTTTTAAATCCACATGAAAAAATGTACCCATCGATCGCCAAATGTTAGTGGTTCACCAAAATCACCAGTGATACAGCATTCTACAGTACAACACTGTTACC
>NW_003550415.1:0-1136 GCF_000090795.2 Amphimedon queenslandica | reverse complement strand
GGTCATGGGCCATTAAGTATGTGCATAATGGTCAGAATGGTTTGGTTTTATTCTGGTGAATTACTATATCAAAATGTTAAATTTGTCAAAATTCCCCCCTCCAAAATTACCAGCTACAATACAATACAGCATTTCTAATGTACATGTATATTGCGTATATGTAGGCCAGTCAGTGCTTCAGCAGTTCATCCTTTCACAAAATAATTTTTATTCAAACACTACTTACATGTACTTACATGTATACATGTACATGTACTTATACATGTATACATGTACATGTACATGTATAAAATTACGCAGTATTATTATTATTAATGTACTGTATATATTATTGTGTACATACATAGGCCTGTTAGTGCTCCTGCAGTTCAGTTTGATGACTTGTATGAGGAGGAGAGAGACATGCTCTCCCTCTCTTACCATTATCCTCTCAGTACACCACCCACCCATCACCACACACTCACCACTGGGCCTTGTAACAATGGAGGAATCAACAGGAGGAGCATCATTAAGAAGAAAAGACATATTAAGGTAAGTGTGGGGTTTAGAGGAGAAAAAATAAATTAATAGCTGAAGTGTCACTAGATGTACATGTACATGTACTTTAAGCTGCACTATGAAGTACATGTACATGTATACTTGCAGTAATGGTCATTATATTACACATGTACAGTGGAACTTTTGAATAACAAAACTTTTTGGACACTAATTTTTTTTCATTGCATGGAAGGTTTCATTAAGTTTTTGAATTAATAAGGAATGACGTTGGTACATGTACATGAAAATTTTTTAACATACATGTACATAGAAGTTTTTGTTAAAGAGAAGCTTCATTATCAGAGGTTCCACTGTACATGTACATATACATGTATATGTATGTGCATATTCAAAGTAGAGAAAGGCTACCATCACTTTCTGTTCATGTTTTTTAATTGTATTTAGGCAAAGTCTGTTCCTAGACTGCCCCCAATAGGAAGAAGTAGACCTGATTTTAGGATAGTGACTAGTAAGGACGTGAAGCAAAGATATAAAGAGGTTGATTGTTTGATTAAGAAGAAATCAAATAATGATTCATGTGACTGTGAAGTCTGTGCTGCTAACAGGTATAGGGGAAGAATTAAAATAACAATAAATAT
>NW_003550414.1:2470-3518 GCF_000090795.2 Amphimedon queenslandica | reverse complement strand
TTTTTATACTAATCCAATAGTTGACCATGTCCATCATGATAACTTCCTTACTCATGTTGACGGTTTTTCTATTCTCCTCCTTCATCTCCTTTACGAATCACAAAATAAAGAACTATGCCAAGCATTAGTGAAATCCATTCATTGTCAATCAATTTGCCTTCATACATTACAATTTTCTCTATTTGACGTATTGTGTCTTAACTATTTTCTTAATGTCAGCAGTATTACCTGGAACCATCTTCATCTCATGCCATTATATCAAGATGAACTATCAGTATTTACTAACAAGTTGAACACAATAAGATTAGATGCACATTTTTATGGACTCACCAATGACACGATACTACAATTAAGGAATGTCCAAGAGTGCTACATTAAAGTATCAGGTACTTTACTATACACGTGTAATGTACTTGTACAGTTCCTCAGTTTTTCACAAATAAAAATACTGCACTTGAAAATAAACAAAAACATAGAAAAATATAGTACAGAACATTGCCATTGTTCTGATCTTAAGAAATGTTTAGCAAAAAAAACAACTCTACAAGAATTCAATGTTGATCGTAGAGGGACAAATCAATCTAATTATGCCAGCCAAGAAATAATTGATTTTTATAATCATGAAAGGAACATTTTCAATACTATCATTGAAGGAATATGCAAGAATACAAGTATAACATTTCTTTCACTACATTTTTCTGATAATGCATGCTTAACTGGGGAGTTAATGAAAAAGCTCTTTAACAAAAACAAAACACTAAAAGCTCTTTCAGGTACTTTTTCATTTTCACAAGAAGATATGGTAGAAACAATAAGCACGTCATTGGTTGCTATGGATACAAATCATCTTTCTATCCGCCTCATTAATGGACTAGAATGTATTTTACTATCAAAACTACATCCATCACATGTTATTACTCCTAGTCTGGTTGTAACTAGATTGCAATTAAATACACCTGAAAGTGCTGTTGAGCTCTTTGATATTCTGAAAACTGATAATAAATTGAAAGCATTGAGATTAGAAATATTTATATCTGTGGAAAAATTT
>NW_003550414.1:0-2130 GCF_000090795.2 Amphimedon queenslandica | reverse complement strand
TGGTCTTGAGGTATAATACATTACAACAGTTGTCGCTACCTATTCCACTTCTACTAATTGGGTGTATAATGAAGACAATGATGTAAAAGCTCTTTTTAGTCTTCTATCTCGCAGGGAAAAACTCACTGAACTTCAATTAGATTTTCAAGGCCATAATCACGAACAAACCATTATTGCAATAGATAATTTCACCATATTCCAGGATCATGTTCTACCAACGATTACTAATATGCTACAGTCAAATGAATGTATTGAGGTACTAAGCTTAAATGTACATTTTTTGGTTCACCAAGGCATAAAAGTGAAAGTAGATGGGGAAAATTCTTTGATGCTATCCTTAACCATCCTTCACTTCAACATGTTGGTATGAAGTTAAATTTTCAGAGTAAGAAGTTAAAGGACTTCCTCAAAGGGCAGATAGAGGTAAAGGAACTTAAGGAAACACCAGTAATAATTTGTGAAGCTAGTTTACTTTAATATTTTTACTTTTATTAAACTTTTTTGTTGCTGCTTTATACTCAGGCTTATTTTTGTAATGCAAGTTAGATAATACAAGTGTATTATAATTGCACAAAATTATAATGCAAGATTTTTTACCAGTGTGGTAGTCAAGCAGCTTATATAATTATATAACAATAGTAATGCACATTTATCAATCCAGATTTTTATTTTTGGGAGCAAGCTATAGTATGTATCAATTTATAAACTGATTTCTGAAAATAAGACTGAGAAAAAAAACTGCATGTATGCATATTTTGAACTGAAAAATAATTATAAAGGCCCCTATACACCAGGCAATGCTATTGCAGGCAATCTGTGGTTACTTTGATCTTCAGGCAACACTGTTGCCTAGAATAGAAACCTGTTCTATTCTAGGCAACACATTGCTTGCAACATCAAAGTAACCACAGATTGCCTGCAATAGAATTGCCTGGTGTATAGTGGCCTTAAAGATACTGTGGTACAACCAGTATGCAAGATTTAGCCTACCCTTATTTCTAAGGAATACACTTACATGTACTTCTCAATCATGAAACATTTTAATACTCATAAGAAGTTAAGAATATACAAAGTATAAACTGAAGTACAAGATACCACAACACAGGCTGTATATCTTAATGGTGACATTACAAATTAATGTTAAATTAAAATCAATTATTATAAAATAAATTACAGTTCATTTTTTATCTGTTTTGCTTTGTCTTCTACCGCCAATCTTCCCTATAATAATTAATAAACTTTACCGTCCAAAAAGTGCAATAATGCACACAAGCTATTATTACATATTAAGCTCTTAAAATCTAGTGCTCAGTAGAGCTGGGTTCAGCTTGTAACTGAATAGCAAATAATAGCACAACAACAAATGAAAGATTCTTTTAACACAGTATATCCAGTCACAAAAAATATTCTGAACCAAGTAGGCCATATGCATAAAGACGAGCCTTTGATATAACAGACTCATAAGAATTGAGTATCATAGTTTCTAATAATCCTCCTAGCAATGGAACACCATGAACACTCATTACAGTATGCTGATGCAGTATAGTCCTAACAATAACAAATAATTATTAGTATTATACCAGCATTGGCTTACTTTGATGGATCCTCTGGATGTACTTTGTATTGCAGGACTTCACTCATTTTAAATAAACTTCTTAATGAGACCTACCAAATGAAAGAACCAGTGAACAGATTACATAAAGTAACAATACATAATAACAAGAGTAGACAATAATATTAGTCACGGTAATATACATTTTTACTTGTATTAAGACTAAACAGCAAATACATTAAAGTTGAAGGAGCAAAATGAGACATTTTAAAATAAAAGAATACCGTAGTGGTAAAATTTTAGAGGGACTTAAATTTGGCTAATTGCTACATTTTGGTGATTGGTGAATTTTAATTTGGCAAATTAGTGGCCACGTGCCATTGAACATGCGCATAATGGCTCAAAATGGCAGATTTTATTTGGCAAATGGCTATCAAAATGCAAAAATTTGCCAAATTTAATTCCCTCCAAAACTTCTTGCTTTATGGTAATAAAGATTATCTAACAAAACTACTAACATTAACAGCAGAGATGGTAAGTGTCTTGCTAAGAGTGTCACACTCAGACATTTCATGAAT
>NW_003550409.1:1664-3530 GCF_000090795.2 Amphimedon queenslandica | reverse complement strand
CAGCTAGATGGGGGGATTGAAAAGGAAGGGTTTGGGCCTGATGCAAAGCAAAGTGTGTCATTTTGGAAGGGGATTTGGGGAACGGCAAAGGATTTCAATCAGAATGCTACATGGTTAAGAGAGATTGAGGAAGGTGGGACATCAGTGACGCAGGATAATCTGAGTATTGGTATAGGTAGAGTTATGAAGCAATGTAAGGAGATGCCTAGTTGAAAAACTCCAGGACCTGATGGTGTACAGGGATTTTGGATCAAGAAGGTTACAGCACTGCATAAGAGTATAGCTAGTCAGTTTGCAAAAACAAACCCAATTTATGCACTATTAATACTAAATATGGCGTCATGTCTTCAAAGATATACAAAATGTGTTATTACTTTTGTAACGCGCAGTGAATTTTCAATTAACAAAATAAAAAAATTAATATTATATCTTTGCTATAGCCTTGGACAAAAAAGTCTCGCAAAGCTCAAAAACTAAAACAATTATAATTGTACACTAATTCTTACAAATCAAAATTACATGAATCTATTAGAATATTGCCACAAGAGGTTATACAGTACAAATTTTTACATTGGGTGCTTCAAACTACAGTAGAGGCCCCCTACATTTACATTTATGTCTGTCAGTACATGTATATAGTAATTAACTTATGCAACAAAATAACTTATGTGGTGAATGCATAAAACATGCATTGTTTAACAAGTATGCACTTCCAGTCAGAAATTGATTACACAATACAGATCTGATTTTTAAATTTGGTACTCACAGATAGAGAAAAAAATTCCTTTCCAGCTATATCCCGTTTATGACAATGCACAATAAAATTTGGAAGTTATGGATGCTGTTTGGACGATTGCTCTGGAATACTAGTACAGAGAAAAGCCATTTTAAGTTATTTTCAATGTTTCTGTGTCATGCCCGTTCATGTAGTAAATGAAACCACGCCTACCAGGAAAAACCACACCCAAATCAATTAATAAACGGGGAATGAAGAAAGAAGCACTTTTGACTTGCTTTTCACAGCATTTGAACTATCATTTCTTGTATAATGGACATCGTAAGAGTTGTCTAAAGCCCTGCCATTCATGGTGGCTTCAAATACTAGTAAGTTTTTTCATTACCTAGTTACAGAGTTATTATTACGTCCTCTTGTGCTAAAAGTCCTAATTATGGACTGTTTTGAACACGGATCATCCCCATACTTCATTCAAATCCAACCATCGCTTTTCCTTGAGTTTACAGGTAATATATATATTATTTTTATTCATAAGTATAATTAAGTTCTTTACATGTAACGTTAAAATAGTTTATTGTCTTTGCACTTGTGGATGAATCCTATGAAAAATTTGTTGTTATTGTTATGTTTAATGATGTTTCTTTCTCTTACTGTTGTAGCAGGGCCTCCTCTTCCTCTTTGGCCTCTTCCTTGGCCACCTCCCTCTCTTCCTTGGCCACCTCCCCCGCTTCCTTGGCCACCTCCCCCTCTTCCTTGGCCAGCTGCCCCTCTTTTTTGTCCATCTCCTCCTCCTTGGCCACCTCCTCTTCCTGCTCCTCTCCCGCCACCTCGTCAATGCTTCCATTTACCCATATGATGTCTCCTTTTCTTCTAACAACAAAAAGAGATTAAGGTAAGTTATACTAATAATAAGAACACAATACACATTAACATGTTTTAAATACCATTAGATACTACTAACACATGAAGGAATAGTACTGTATGTTCATGTAGTATCATTATTCTTGAAAGTAATATGAAATTAACAAGTTAACTAAAGACAAAGTTACTCACTAAGGGATAGCATTTTACAGGCAAGAATAATTACATTGTTAATAATAATAAATGTACCTCAGACTGATGCTCAATCT